>NC_050446.1:10643708-10911208 GCF_903995425.1 Onychomys torridus | reverse complement strand
GACAAGCACAGGTATAGGCCACATGTCCCCAGGACTTCAAACCATCTCCTGAACCAGAAAGAAATGGGAAAGAAACCCCGAGTGAGGCAGGTGACAAAGAATATCCGTCACCTCACATCAGGGGCCTGGTGATGTCGTGGTGATGGCTGAATCTTTCTGATCCAATGTCAGTGACAGTGAATGCTCTGTGAATCAACAGGCTCACCAGAAACCTCACTCCTGGGAGAATATCCAGCAGTAGAGAGACAACTGTGTATACACACATGTGGCATGCTATGCAGGGTCCAAGCCCACAGTAAAAAAATGATCATTTCCTCTAGTGAGTTAGTGGCTATTTAAAAAGCTGAATGTGCAAACACTTGTAACATGGAAACTAACTGTAAAATTAAGAAATAAAAATCACAGGGTATTTTCCATAAAAATTCATAATTATGTATACGTAAAATCTTGTACAATTTTGCATGCACAGAATAAAATAAAATCTTACATAAAATAAAATTTATGAAAAACAAACTACATTTCAAATTAGAACATAAAAAATGTAGATGTCCATATCCTTTAATGAATTAGAAGGGATGGTAGAAGGTCAGATTCCTTCCAAAGACAAATGAACAAGACCCAGAGGGGCATAGAACCAGAGGGAGCAAGGCACAGGGAAAAGGGACCCAAGGGGAGACTAGACCCAAGGAGCAGGGACCCAAGGGAGTAGGGACCCAGAAGGCCAGAGACCTAGGGGAGCAGGGACCCAGGGAGCAAGAATCCAGAGAGGTGGGGATCTAGAGGGAGCAGGGACCCAGAGGGGAAGGAATCTAGGGGGAACAGGGACCTAGACAAGCAGGGACCCAAGGGTAGCTGGGACCCAATGCAGGACACTTACAGATGCTAAGCTGGGGTGATCACCAGTAGAAGAGCCTGAATTCCTAGGGAGGTCTAAGAGGTTCAAAGGTCAATTTGAGCCACAGAAAATGAAGCCATTGGCTTTGCAGTGTACACTTAGGGGCACATTTTGGGACATCTGCATCTTAGAGGTGACAGAAAGTGCCTAATATGCTGGAAGAAGAAAAAAAAGTCAGGAGGCAGATTGGAGAGATAATCAAAATTGGGTGATCCCTGTGTCTTTCCTAGGGTCCCATTTTCTAGGTAGCCTCCCTGGAGTTGTGTAGCAGTCTAGTCATCTTTGTTTTACATCTAGTATCCTCCTATGAGTGAGTACATACCATGTTTGTCCTTCTGAGTCTGGGTTACCTCACTCAGGATGATTTTTTTCTAGATCCATCCATTTGCCTGCAAACCTCATGATGTCACTGTTTTTCTCTGCTGAGTAGTACTCCATTGTGTATATGTACCATATTTTCTTTATCCATTCTTCAGTTGAAGGGCATCTAGATTGTTTCCAGGTTCTGGCTATTACAAACAATGCTGATACGAACATAGCTGAGCAAATGCCCTTGTGGTATGATTGAGCATTCCTTGGGTATATGCCCAAGAGTGCTACAGCTGGGTCTTGGGGGAGATGGATTCCCAATTTTCTAAGGAAGCGCCATATTGATTTCCAAAGTGGCTGTACAAGCTTGCATTCCCACCAGCAGTAGAGGAGAGTTCCCCTTGCTCCACATCCTCTCCAGCATAAGCTGTCTTCTGTGTTTTTGATCTTAGCCATTTTGACAGGTGTAAGGTGGTATCTCAGAGTCATTTTGATTTGCATTTCCTGGATAATTGGGGATGTTGAGGAATTCCTTAAATGTCTTTCAGCCATTTGAACTTCCTCTGTTGAGAATTCTCTGTTTAGTTCTATAGCCCATTTCTTAATTGGACTGTTGGGCATTTTGTTGTCTAATTTCTTGAGTTCTTTATGTATTCTGGATATCAGCCCTCTGTCAGATGTGGGGCTGGTGAAGACCTTTTCCCATTCTGTAGGCTGTCACTTTGTCTTGGTGATTCTTCGCTCTACAAAAGCTTTTCAGTTTCAACAGGTTCCATTATTAACATTACCAAGACAGAGGATTCTCTGCTCAAACAGTAACACAATCTACCTTGTCCCAGAAGGATTTTAAAGGGACCAGAGTCCCATAACAACAAGATTTAAAAAGTCCAGTCTACAGTCCCAAATTGTGCGGGGATACAAAGGATCAAGAAAACACACCATGCTGAAGAAAAAAGACACCCCTGCTCCCGCTGCTTATAAGACTGAGCACCAAGAACTCAAGATGGATGCCAGATCCCTGCTTCAGGAGGTAACAACAAACCCTCCTGAAATGAATGGCGATGTCCCCATCACAGACCTGGGTACTGTAGGATGAAATCAAAGGGGAATTTTAAGACAAAAACAAGAATAGGAATGAAATTTTCACATGGTGGGGAAATCCTCCCCTGTGGTGTAGTGGCATGTAGCTATAATCTCAGTGCTGGGGAACAGGAACAGATGAATTTCTGGAATTTGCTGGACAACCAGCCTGGCCTAACCAGCAAGCCCCAGGTCTTAGCAAGAGATCTCGTCTCAAGTAAATAAATAAATAAACAAACAAGTGCATGATGACTGAGGACTGACACTCTGGACTGAGCTCTGAATTGACATGCATGGTCAGCTCCCACACACATGCACACACTAAATAAACAAGTAAATGAAAATAAAATGGGGCAAATGAAGCACACTTACAGATAACAAATGTGGAATTTATCACCAGGAGAACTGCATTTTAAAAAGTAACTATATGAGGGGCTAGAGAGGGAGCTTCATGGTTAGGGATTTGGACTGTGCAATCATGAGGACAAACCCTGGGTTTGAGTTCCAGCACCCACCTAACAAGCTGTATTAATTTCAAACGTGTGTAACTCCAGCTCCCAGGGATCCAGTGCCACCTTCTGTCCTCCGTGTGCACCTGTGGAGCTGAGAGACAGGACCCCTAAAGACCTGAGATCCGAATGGGCCGGCTCTCTTGGTTCCTGGACCCTGAATGCTGGAGGTAGACTGAGCAAAGTTCTCCAGAAAACACTGCTGGGCTGTGCTTCATCTTTCCCAGACCCTGTTACCTATCCCTTTACTTGTAAGTTACCCCACAAAATAAACCTCCCTTTTGGGGCACCCAGGCAGGAGGATCAGGATCTTTCCCTGGTCTATGGGCAGGCTTCTGGAACCTGGTGCCTGTGGTGCAACACTTTGCACAGCCTTGGTGCAGTGGGAAGGGGCTTGGACCTGCCTAGGCTCTGTGTGCTGGACTCTGCTGACTCCCCATGGGAGACCTCGATTTGGGGGATGTGGGGATGCGGGGTGTCTTGGGAAAGAGGGCTGAGGGGTGGGAGAGGGAGAATGGGGGATCTGTGGATAGTATGTGGAGTGAGTAGAAAATTTCTTAATAAAGAAAAATGAAAAAAATTTTAAAAAGATAAATAAATAAACCTCCCTTTTAACTACATGGAGTTTCCTTAATATTTAGACCAATACCCACCCCTTGCCATGTAGACAGCTGCTTCCTTTGCTGCTGAGCAGAATTCTGTGGGGGCTGCTGTCTCTGTGATTTTCTTGGCACATTCTCCTTGTGGTGAGCACTGGGATTCACTCTGGTCTGAGAGTCTTTAGTTCCTGGCCATACCTCTTGCAGCCACACTGGTGCCTCCAGGCCATGAAGGGCACCCTCTAGGTATGAGGTATGCGATATGATCATGGCTGAGATCCTTCCATGACTTTGATGCATGTTTATTGTTTTCAGATTGGCCACAGCTTTCCAGTGGCTGCTACTGGTGAGCGGACCCCTTGTCCCCTAAACATGGCCTTGCTCATTTAGAGGCTTTAATGAGCTGTAACCTGTGTTAGCACCTCATTTTGTTATGCTTTGCATTTCTCTCATAGGTATAATTTTATAAATAAATTGAAACTTTTTTTTTTTTTTTTTTTACAAATATGAGGATGTTTTTAGAAGTCTAAATTATTTGGAACCTTTTAACAACTGCATCAGACTCAATTCCATGAGATGTTTGCTCAAATCTCATGCCTTCTTTGTTTCGTTCAATCCTGCCTTTCGAACTCAGTGCCTGTGCATACTGGTCAGGGGCCACCAAGCTACATCTCAAGCCCAAACACTAGGTTTTACTGACCTGCTGGGATTTTTTTCACTGTTATTATTAGATTATGCTGTTTGGTTTTTGATGCTGTTATTAGCTTATTTGCTTGAGATAGGAGTTCATGTATCAAAGACTGGCTTTAAACCTGAGATAGTCTTGAACTTCTGATCTTTCTGCCTCCATCTCCTGAACTCTATGATAAGCGATGTGCACCATCACACCCAGTTTATGCAATACTGGTAATCAAATCCAGAACTTGCATGCTAGGCAGGCACTCTACAAACTGAGGTATGTCTCCAGTTCTGTTTTTGTTTGTTTATTTGTCTGTTTTTAATAGGATATTTTGGACAGGGTAATATGTCCTCTGCTGAAGATTTTTTGCCTGATGCCCAGAACCTGTAAACAGTTTCCAGAGAGAAACTTGACTGTGTGACTCCCTAAGACTGTGAGGCATTTCTAAGCAGACTTTATCTAATTCTAGTCAGAAACAAAGACCCATTCCAGGTGACAGACAGCAGTAGGTCAGATTGATATACTGCTGCTGGCTTTAAAGCTGGACAAAGGAATGACTGAAAAGGCAGTCAGGGTACCCAGGAAGCTGGAGGGGGTGGGAGCCAGGCTCCATGCCAGGCATCAGGAGGAAAGCACGCCAGTGTCTTGACTTTGGCCAGCTGGACCTCTCTACAAGTCTTATTATCTTGGGAACTGTGGGTAATGGGTCCTGTTGTTTTAAGCCACTAAATGTGTGGGTGTCGGTTGAAGCAGAGGTTTGGTGCTGAACATGAGTGCGTAGAGAAATTCTATCCTTCTGGGCCCTTAATTCCTTCCTCTTTGTGCCTCATAAGCCTATGGTCTAGTTTGAATGGGGCATACCCACCTCTCTTTTCCTCCTGCTCAGACCCCCTGAATCCTAGGGAGAAACTAGCCCTAGTCTATGAGGAGTACCTCTCCTTTCCCCCAGAAACTCCCACTCACTTCTGTCAATTAGAAGTGAGGTTCTGGAGATGAGATGTGCCCTGGGTAAGGCAGGCCCCTCTTCATCTTCCCCTCAGGTACTGCTGGCCCTGTGGTCAGTGCTCCCTGCATCTGTTGTTCATGGGAAGCTGCTGGCTCACAGAAACATTTGCATAGCAAGCAGAATGGGTCTTGCATGCTCCCAACCTCTTATGAACACTTCCTAGCCCCCAGGTGACCTTTTAATGGACATGTAAGTTGCTGTGAGTGGGCTATAAGGGAACTTGTGACTGGGATGGGGACAGGTCACTTATGGTAGTGGCAGAGCTGAGGGTCAGAGGCAGATGGCCCCAGGGAAGCAGGCATTGGTCTGCATTTATAAATGGGCTTTCCAACTCTTCCTGACTGTCAAGGTCGTAGACAGCTCTGCTGGATGATACAGATGTGGCGAAAGGCTAAAAAGTAACAGAAAACCCACAGACACATGTCTGTTAGAGAACAAGCAACTTTGGGAAATGCAATGTTTCCTTTGGGATGAAAATGTAAGCAGGTGAGGAAGGCTGTCCTGGAGGTCACGGGCTGTGTGGACTGGGGTAAAGGGCAGAGGAGGGCAGGGTGGGCACTTTCCTTCCTTAGCTGATAATGAAGGCAGAGGTCTTTCCTTCGTTGGGAGCTAGGTGAGGCGCACCTTCATCTCAGAAACCTTGTAGCTATAGTTGTACCCTCCCCACGACTTCCAATTGACACCATTTGCGTAGCTCATATGGGGCCCCCTGAGGTAGAGGCCATTCAGGTTGGAATGGTGACAACCAGAGTACCACCAGGCTCCATGGTAACTCAGCGCACAGTTGGAAGAACTCTGGTCATTGTCTTGGTCTTTGGTAGTGAAGAATTGGTTGTTATGGGAAGTCAGGGAGTCACCTGTTCAGAAAGAACATGTGTCATGTAGATGCTAGACATGCACTAGACGGCCCCATCTCCTGCCTGTGACTCCCCTGTTCTCAGCTGGATAATTCATCAGTTGAGGTCCAGGTGAGGGACCCATCTTCACAAGCCTTGGGAAAGAGTATAACGCCAGATATGACCCCCTCCTCCTGGTCCAGCAAGTCCCTGTGGCCATTGTTATCTCTCCCCAGCCACACTATCTGCTCCCTCAGGGAGCCTCTGACCAGCATCACCAGTACCAATTCTCTCCTCACTGCAGCCTGCAGCTCTCTCTGGGACTTCTCTTAACTTCCCTCTTGCCCTGGCTGTCTCTAAGTAGGCTCCAAATGGCCATGCCTCCAGAGTTTACCCTATTGCACCTCCACGCTGGGCACACAGGTTCTGACGCCCTTAGTTTCCCCACATACAGACTTTGTTTTCTTTCCTAAAAGTCCCAGGTGAGATGGTGCGAAGTGAGTGCATACATTTCAGAGCTGTCACCTTCAAAGCTCCTGAGAGAGTGGCTGCCCCACTTAGCTGTGGGTTCAGTGGTTAAATAGGTGTGGTCCTGCCCCACGGCTCCCTGAGACGCACTGGGAATCTCTCCACTCCACTGTACCCAGACACGTATTTTGTAGGATGCACTTCTCAAACCACAGGGCCAGAGTCCTTTGGGAAAGAGGGCTGCTGTGGTTTAGAGATGAGCTCTCCCCACAAAGCTTTGTGTATTGAAGGCTCAATCCCAATTCGAGCAGTGTTTGGGGGTTCGGGTGAGTGCATGAAGTGAGCTGAGGCCTCATTTGTGGGTATAGTCACTGATAGAGTCCTAGTAGCCCATAGGGAGCTGGTGAGAGGCAGGGCCTCGTTAGAGGAAGTGGGTCACTAGAGACATGCCTTTAGGGGTGTTCCCTTTCAGTCTCTTTCTTTGCTCCCCGTTGGCCCCAAAATGAAAGGCTTCGTCCTATCACAAGCTTCCTCCATGATGTTCCACCTCACCTTTGGTCCACAGTAAAGGGTCTGGCTAACTCAGTGTCCCTAAGGTGCTCTTTCTATGGGGAAATGGGGCTTTAGCACCCATGGAGAGATGCCCATCTCCTGCTGACTCTATCATATATGGTAGTCAGAGGTCCCCACTCACTATGCAGTGGAGCTGGGTGTGGGTCTGTAGTTCTGGGCTATTGGGCAGTCTTGGGGGTGCTAACAGACTGCATCTATGGTCCTCACCTTGTATAAGGATGTAGATATTAGTGTTTTGCAGGTGGCAACCCTAGGCTCAGAGCCATAGACCCAGCTCAAGGCCACGAGGCGGGGATGCGGGGGGAGATAGAAAGCGGGCCCTTCTACTCCCAGACTGGTTCAGAAGCCACCATCTCACAGCCCCTCTTTAAGCTGCTCACCAGCACCACCTCCAACAAAATTTCCCAGGATGAGCTTGTATTTCTCGGCCTCTCCCTCGATCTTGAAGGAGCTGTACTTGGCAAAGTCACGCTTGCCTTCAAAGTCTGCAAGATCGACTCGCAGCTCACTGGTTCCTGCAGGGAGTGGAGGGGAGGGGGTGATAACCCTCAGCTTTGGAGCCTTCACACTAGGCAGCCCTAGGGAATTCACCTGGGTAGGTACCAACGTCTGGGTGGCCACTATTTCTAAGCACCCTTCCATCTGTTCCACAGGCAGATACCTGAAAACCTACTGGCTGCGTGCCCTTGGCACGACCTTCCATGCTTTATTTTGTGAATTCTCCCAGAGGGCTGTGCCCTGAAATGCAGTAGCCTGAACCTGGATGTGAACAGTTTTTCCCCCTCAAAAAAAATTGGATGCCCAGGAACAGACACTATAAGGTGTCTGACAGTGAGTGAGAGACAAAGGCTATGGTTCCCGTCGGATCACAGGACAGACCATGAGCTAGTGTTATGTGCTGTAGCGGGGAGAGAAGCGCTTTGGGGAGCCTGCTCTCTGTGGCAAGTATGAGGCAAGAGGAACTTCTGTAGGACCCAAAGGCAAGTGTTCTGAGGGAATTAACAGCTAGAGATGAGAAGGGATGTTCTCCAAACTACCAGCACACCCCTTCTATTGGGTCCTGAGATATCAGTACCCCACAACAGAGCGAGCCCTTGTCCCCTGATCCTCACCTTCTAGAAGGTCACATCAGGGATCCCATGCCCTGGGGTGCCATTGCTGTGTGATCTAACACCCTGGGACTCTTTCTGCCCCATGGTCCAGGACTCAGAGTCCCAAGGTTACCCCATCAAGTTGGCACTGCCTACCCTGGGTGGTTAGGGCGTGGATGTTGTCATTTCCCAGCCAGAACTCCCCCAGCTGACTGCCAAAGCCACGCTTGTACGAGGCCCAGTCCCGAAAGAAGTCCACAGAGCCATCGAGCCTCCTCTGGAAGACCTGGGACAGGGAGGTGTACACAGAAGTCAAGAAGGCAGGCAAACTTCCTATAGCACACAGGACCAAGCCTCAAAGCAGAACAGGAACCCAGGATCCCCAGAATACTGGGAACCTAGTGCCATAAGCATGCTATTGCGGACCCCATGCAATGAAATAAATGTCAGCTAAGAGAGTAGGCCACATGTTCCAAGCCACACAGCAGGAACTGGAGTGTGCTGGCTTCATCTGGTCCTCCCCTTCAACATAGGCTTTCCCACACAGGTCGCCTGCCAGCACTGCTGGATCTCTATCTTCAGAGAAGGAAGAGCTTCCTCTGAGGTACAAAGAGACAGAGAATCCACATATCTCATTTTCTGTTGGCCATGGAACTTGGGTCCTGACAGTTCTGTGCCTGAGGGCTAACCCAGTACTCACGGTCCAGCCCCCGCCATCGGTGTCCATGTCACACAGCACAGTCAGGGGCCTGCAATCTGGCAGGTAGATGGTATACCAGCCAGTAAGAAAGTGGCCCCGGGTGAGCAATTCCTTGCAGGCCCGAGGTCCTGTGGATGGAAGCAGGGAATGAAGGTTGGACTGGAACTCAGGTATGCTCAAAGAAAGTAGGCAACAAGCTCAAAGTCATGCAGCGGGGGCCCAGAAAGGGAGGCAGGGACAGAGAATATCTGCATGGGGACAGGGTTGGTGATGTGGTCACCTGTAGCACACGACTGAGATGGCCCGGTGTCTCCTGTGTGGGGAGAGAAGAGACCTGGTCTTAAGTGTGTGGTCATCAGCTTCATCCCCATTGACCCCTACAGCCCCACAAATATATAAGCTGGGTATTCCAGGACTTGCCTGGGCCCTACTCTTGGGGTATATGGTCCAGCTGCCTGGCTTTTTCTCTGTAGCTGTGGTAAGTGCTGTGCCTGATGGCACCCTTGTTCAGGCCTTGTGTACCAGTGAGTGGATAGCTCCCTCCTTACTCCCAGAATGCTGAGACTAAGCTCTACAAGAGTGTCTATCCAGGAGGCCTTGTGATGGAGGGCTGTCCGTGGCATTCAGAACGCAGATAGGTCCCCCTCAATTATAAAGAAAACATAAGGTTGCCTCTTAGAACTTCATAAATAAATAAATAAATAAATAAATAAATAAATAAATAAATAAACAAATAAGCATCAATTAGAAAAGAATTTAAATCAGTTTTGCTAATCACCCAGCTAGACCACAGGCAGGTGCTACAATATGAGTCCTCAGGGTTTGAACATCCTGATCCCTGCCACCTACTCTACCCCCTGCCCAGACAATAGGACCTCAGACTGAGGTATGACTGGGCATGGCAGACCTCTCTACACAGAGCTGTGGACACCCTAAGACACAACACATGGACTCACCCTTCTCTCCACGTACTCCCTTCTCTCCTTGCACTCCCTTCTCTCCTCGGTCTCCTGGGGAAGCAGAGAACATAATGCTGGTGTCCAGAGCATCTGATCAATCAGGAGACCCACCAAATGGGGCTAGTCACCCAAGGCAGGCACTGCTTAAGGTCAGCTGGAAAGCTGGAAGCCTGCAGGAGTGGGGGCAGGCAAACCCTGATGCTGGCAGGAAGAGACACTGAGGCTTGGGGTAGGGCAGAGTCCTTCCCCATCTCTTTCTCCAGCCCCCATGTCTTCATGGACAGATCAAGGTGCCTGTTTAGCACCCTCGCTGTCTGTCAGGCTGTTACCTTTGGGTCCAGTCGGTCCTGCCTTCCCAGGGTGTCCAGGGAGGCCATTCTCTCCTGCAAATTCAAATATACTTTCTGAGCAAAGCATCCACATCATACCCGTGGACAGTCTTCGCTGTCACGCTGGCCTTAGTGACCTTTGGAACTACAGCCAGGCTTACTGTGGAGGGTGCAGAGGGTGGGGTATAGCCTAACCCATGGCTGGGGAGGGTGCAGAGGGTGGTATGCCGTAACCCACAGCTGGGGAGGGTGCAGAGGGTGGTATGCCCTAACCCACATCTGGGGAGGGTGCAGAGGGTGGCATAGCCTAACCCACGGCTGGGGAGGGTGCAGAGGGTGGCATAGCCTAACCTGTGGCTGGGCACTGGGGCCTCCGGCAGGCTCTCAGTAAGCTCTCATTTGACCCTTGTCCAACCTGAGTGAACCAGGCCTGGGCCACAGCAACCTCACAGGGGGAGATGGGGGAGGGGGACATGGCTATGTCATGCCCTCAGACCCTGTGCTGTCTAGTTTTTGTCAGTTTGTCACAGGCTAGAGTCATTTGGAAAGACAGAACACTAACTGAGAAAATGGCCCTACCAGATTGGCCTGCAGGCAAGCCTGTGGAGACATTTTCTTAGTGATTGATGTGGTGTGCCCAGGTCACTGTAGGTGCTGCCACCCCTAGGCTGGTGGTCCTGGGGGCCAAAATGACAGGCTGAGAAAGCTTTGAGGAACAAGCCAGTAAGCATCTTTTCTTCACAGCCTCTGCACCACCTGCTGCCTCGGGATTCCCGCCTTAACTTCCTGCTCTGACTTCCCTGGATGACTACAAGCTGTAAGATGAAATAAAACCTTTCCTTCCCAAGTTGCTTTTGGTCATGATGTTATATTATAGCAGCAGAAACCCTATTAAGATGTTTCCTGGCTCAACAGAAGCTATGAGGCAGCCACAAGGTCCTCCCGGCAGATCCTGGTCTTGGGAGAAACACTGGCCCCCAGCACAGCATTGCTGGTGTCTGCAGCAGCTTGAGGACTCCAGGCTTCTGTTGTCAGGTGTGCTCAAGAATGGAATAAACTTGTTCATACTCTACAGATGAGGGTCAGGAGAAGCAGCTATAGAGGCCCAAATTGCTCAGGACCAGAGAATCTGAGCTTGCATTACTCAGCAGGCCTGCATAAGGGGATGATTTGAGCATGGGTGTGGTTACCAGGTGTTTGGAAGGGTCTACACTTGGTTGTATCTAGCAAGAGGGAGGTCTTTCGCCTTGTTATAAAAAGTCCTTTTAAATAAAGTTCTGGGCCGTTGGATATTGACCCATGTCCTCCGGAAGCTATCCTGTGTTTCTGTCTTTCTTCTTATCTTCAAGGTCTCTCTCTTTCTACCTAATATTTTCTTATCTCTCTCTCCTCAAGAGCACCCAGGGCAAAGTGGTGTCAGGTCCCCCACAAGCAACATCACTGCAGGGACACTGACCCGGCAGAGCACCCAGGCACACTAGTTCCCACTTTGGGTCAATTCAGCAATGCACAGAAGTAGCAACTTAGTTATACAGAAGTAGAGTCCAAAGCAAGAGATCAACACCCTTCCCTCATTGCTGGCTGTCCCATCCTGGCCATGGGATAACCTCTTCCCCAAAGTCCCTCAGCAAGGCTCTGGGGACAGAAATCTCCTCCCCTAATACCACAAAAGGGAGCAGGCAAGTGGGGCTTGACTTGGGGCTACTCACATTAGCTTTAAGCCTGGCATCTTCTAGGGGTATCATAGAGGTTTCCAGGTTTGTCCTGTCCCCATCAAATCATCACCAGGCTCTGCCTGGGGTACCTTCAGACATGGGGCTCCCCTAGGCAGCTCTGCTGCCGAACCTCAGTGCATCAAAGTCCGACTCAGGAAACATAGGCACCACCACTGTCTCCCATTTGGGGAGAACAAGTATGCTTGAGGTCCCCACAAGTGCTAAGGTTTGGGGCTCTAGGGGCCATACTCTGAAGCAGATCCCAGATGGAAGCTGCCCCACTCTCTCAGGAGGGCGAACTCAGGGAGGAACTGGTCCCTTTGAGCCTTTGCTCGATCACCAGAGGCGGGGTGAAGAAGAAAGTGACAGCCCAGCTTTCAGGTGAGGATGTGGAAGTATCAAGTGCCTAGATGTCTCCTAGTGACCAAAGGGAGCAGACATCTGTAGGGGACCAAGAGGCAGGGCCTCAAAGCATGCCTGGAGCACCTAAAATGGTCCAAAGAAGCCCTCCTGGATCTTTTCAGATTGACTGGACCCGGTTTCTGTCACTGGCCATTGTGCCAAGGTATCCAGTGCAAGACCTAGAATCAGAGAGGGCCTGAGGTGGTCACCCAAGTCCAGAAGACCAGACTCAGGGCCCCTGCCCCATTGCTATGCCTTCCATGTGCCCCCCCTTCCCCAGGACACACCTCTGTCTCCTTTGGCCCCTGCTTCTCCCTTGGGCCCCAGGGCTCCAGGCCCGCCAGGGCAGCCTCGAAGGATGGTGAGCTTGTTGGAACCATCCAGATCCAGGACTTTCACTTCTGCAGAACAACACAAGCATCAATCAGTAGGGCTATCTTGGGCCACCTGTCCTGAGGGCAACTGCCAGCTCTGCCATGTCAGTCATGGGTAATGGCGGCAGCCAGAATCACCAGCCTCCTCCAGAGAGATGGGGCAGAATTTAGGTCTTCCTTTGACGGTGACTAGGTCTTTCCTTGCCCTGGGAAGCTGGGCAGCTGAGAGGGGAATGCAGGATAGAGTCCTGCCTGGTGGGTGGGAGGAGCCTGCTCAAGAATGAGTCCTCCAGGTACCAGTGTTGTGGTCCTTTGACAGATCACGTAAGGCCGCTGAGTCTCTGTTCCTCAGCCCCAACTGGAGAGGTGTCTCAGCAGTTAATAGCACTTGCTCTTGCAGAGGACCCAGGTTTGGTTCCCAGTACCCACATGGTAGCTCACAACTGTCTGTAATTCCAGTTCCAGAGGCTCTTCTGGCCTTTGCAGGCACCAGGCATGCAAGTGGTACACATACATACATACAGGCAAAACATCCATACATGTTTAAAAGTATTGTTTCTTAAAGAATAGGGGTGTGGTAGGGACTCAGTTTGAGAATGACTTTAGAAAACTAAAGTCTTGCCATTCTGGCATTTAGAGAGAGCTTCATAAATGGTTATTGTTTCTGAAAAACAATAATCAATCTTGCTAAGAAATTCTGTCAATGTAACATTTTCTCTCAGTCTTGACGATGGACCATGGAATGACTGGGCTGGAAGAGGTCTTCTGGGGAGGGGATGTGCATGTCTCAAGGCACAGCTGGAACCAAACAGAAGTTGCTACATTATTTAAAATATTGCTAAATTGTGGACTTGAGAAGTGCACACCCTTGCAGAACTCTTGGGATATCAGAATAGGGAGGGTTTCACCTCGGTGACCAGAGAGTGTCTTTGGTGTGCTCCTTGGTGGGGAGGACCACCTCTCTGGCTCCTGTCTTTCCTCCATTGCCTGTCGTTCTGTGTGCAGGGTTGAAGCCTCGCAGGCTTTTCCCATCCAGTTTTCCTGCTGCCTCTTTTCCCTGGGGTGGGCTGTGCCTTCTTGCTGTCTGAGTCCCTTCTCTAATCATGCCACCACCTAGGACAGCTGTCCTGTGCTTAGGAGTAATATCCCCAGGGAGGACAGAGCCAATCAGGGATATTCTCAACCCCAATTCCTTGCCCATATGTACCATACGGGACTATGGGGTACATTTTCACCAAAGTTATCAAGGAGATGTGTCAGCCACCATATTAGAGGCCCTTAGCCTTTCTCTCTGAACTCCCTAAGAAGGTAGAAAATGTCGGTATCGTCTTCATCTGTGAAGCTCCCTGGGTCAGACTGCAGGCTTCAGGGTCAGGAGGCATAGGCCCATGAAATCTCCACCCTACCTGGTGCTGGTCACTCAGAGTCTGTCCTCAGATGCTGACACTGAGCTAACCAGGAGTTTCTCAGGAGAGGTGGGCGCAGGGACATTAAGTGGCAATGAGTGGGTAGTCCCCTGCTTTCAAGGACTTAGAGTCCATCTCACCTGGGCAGGAGTCATCAGCATGAGTGATCAGGCCTTTGATGAGCAGGGTCAAGGTGAACAGGGCAGCAGGTCCCAGAGCCATGGTAAGTACAAATCTCCTACCCTTCTCCATAGCTGTGCAGAAGCATTCTGCTCTTATAAGGCAGGAACCCCAGCTCCCCTCCTCGGGCTCCAGTGTCCTAACCCCCAGGAGACAATTGCTTCCTGGAGGCCCATGGTTGCACAAGAGGCCTGAAATTGTCCCAAGGGTATGTCTGTTCTTCCAGTGAGGCCTCCCAAGGCTCACTTCCCCTGCAGAGGCATCTGAGCCCAGCCCAGGGTCACCTCTATTTGCAAAGGACTTGCCCTGCTGACTTAAGTTAAGCATAATCCCACATACCCTTCTCATTTCCCATCAGGCTCCAAATCATCTCTCGTGGTTAGGGAGGATTCCAGAAGCCAGTCTCCAGTACAGACAGGAGTGATCTGGTCACTGGGGATTTGATGTGGAAGGGAAAAGAAGTCCGGAGCACCCACCTGTGAACACCCCAAGCACTGCTTGCACCTTGACGTTACCACCACCAAGGTAGAAGAACTTGCCTGGTGTCTACAGGTAGAGAACTACAGGTAGATCTCACAGCCTGCAAGGATCAGACACTGGGTTCAACTCTGTGTGAGATCCAGTGCATGGGTGCTGTTCATCACACCCATGGGTGAGGACACCTCTTGCTCCTCCACGCCTGTCTCCCTGCCTTCAGGCTAAATTCTATCTTTTGTGCTCTGTACCCTGCATGCTCAGCCTAAGCTGAATGGTGTGGGCATCTGATGTCGTCAGAGGGTAGCAGGACGGGGTTTCAAGGGACAGCTATTTTTCTGGGCCACTGTGCAGAGTAGATCCTAGCCACACTGCTTGTGCCAGGGGGATAGACACAGGGACAGACAGATAAGAAGTCTAGAAAAA
This sequence comes from Onychomys torridus, assembly GCF_903995425.1. Lineage (NCBI taxonomy): Eukaryota > Metazoa > Chordata > Mammalia > Rodentia > Cricetidae > Onychomys > Onychomys torridus. The sequence continues at coordinate 10,896,198 of NC_050446.1, read as the reverse complement.
TATGGGATGCATACAGGAGCACTGTTACTGAGTGTGGTGCACAGTTCAAGACTGCACTGTGGAGAAAGCATGCTTGGGCTTTTTTTTTCTTTGTCTCCCAGCGCCCCTGAACCAGGAAGGACAGGGCTGAGGCTCAGCCAGGCAAGCTTCTTTGTGCCAACTAGGTGGTGGATGCATATTCACCTGGGGTTCAGTCAAGACAGAGAGAGGAAATGAGGCTTTGGATCCCCTATGCCAGCTGCCTCTGCTGGCACTGCTCCTTTTGCACAGGCCCCGGGGAGATGTCACCAGAGCAATCATGCAACAGGGGAAAGCTGCTGAGATGTGGCTGTGGCGATGAAGGGTGTAGATGCCATGTTTGAAGAGTGTAGGAACTAACTCCACTGCAGTGTTTGGAGGTGGGGCCTCGGGGGCGGGTAGGACTAAATAAGTGTGGTGGTTACATTTCTATTGCTGTGGTAAAACACCGAGACCAAGACAACTAGTAGAGGAAAGCATTTATTCAGGGCTTACCGTTCCAGAGGGTTAGAGCCCGTAATGGTGGACCAGAGGTGGCAGGCCGCTGGAGCAGCAGTTGAAAGTGCACATCTCAAATGGCAAGCAGGAAACAGAGAGAGGTACTGAGGATAACATGAGGATTTGAAACCTAAAAGCTCACCCCCAGTGGCAGGCACGCTTCCTCCAGCAAGGCCACACCTCCTAATCCCTCCCAAACAGCTCCACCAACCAGGCACTGAGTATTCAAATGCCTGAGACTGTTAGGGAACATCTCATTCAAACCACATAGTAAAGCTGTCAGGGAGTAAACTCCACAGTCAGTCCTAGTGGCTCTATAAGAAGAGAGAGAATCAAGACACATACATGAGCATATCCACACACCCACATGTTTGCACATATGTGTATATATACCTTCATGCATGAGCACAAACATGCATGAGCACATGTATGTGTGCACATATGTACATGCACACATGTACACAGTAATACATACACATATATTCATATTACATGCATGTTCATAAATAAATGTTATATTCATAATATATGCATGTATATATTCATGCATGCACATAAACACATATATGTAAACACACACAAGCATTCCTGGGGAATTCCATTTCACTGGGGACCTGTGTCACACTATCACCAAGGCAGCCATCACCAGATGAAGACCCTGGAATCTGCATGCCCTGAGCCATGAGCCCAAACAAACCTGTTATTTGTGAATCACCTGTTCTGTGATCTGTCAGTAACATACAAGAGACAAATACAGCAGATTCTGTCACAGTCAAATACTTTAAATTTGGCTGCATGGGAACCACTGACCTCTGGCATTCAGGACTGTCTGTCCTGCTGGGGACAAACAGCAAAAGGTCACACACTGCATGGAGGCACAGCTACAGCTGCTATGTATGCTCTGGGAACATAAATCTTAAGGCTTCTTTTTGCCATGAGAATTTGCCAAACTCAAAAGCTGCTAGACAACTGTGCAGTGTTAAAGGTCAGAGGTCAATGACAAGAACCAGGAAGAGCCTGGATTTGGGATCCAGAAGGGCTTCACCCTAGAAGCAGAGTGAGCTAGCCCTCAGCACACCTGTAGACTGCCTCTGAGGAGGTGTGTGCCAGGAAAAGCTCAGTTCTAGAAACATCCTCAGGTCTCCCCAGGTTGCTTGTGCTGCTGGCTGTTGGCAGAAACCTTTTTAGAGGAGAAAGCAGCATTGTGGGCTTCGTAAGATTTCTATAGTGTGTGTGTGTGTGTGTGTGTGTGTGTGTGTGTGTGTGTGTGTGTGTGTAAATATCAGAAAAGGATGGGAGACAACCATACTCGAAAGGAGAAAAACAGTAGGTCCGAAAACCCAGGACATGGAACACAGAGGCCACAGGTGCCAAAGCTACAGCCTAACCATCAGTGCCTGAAAGCATCCTCTGAGATAGGAATCCAGAGTCCACACATAAGACCAGGATCTTGGAGATCTGTGTTCATGGAAGTCTATTCTGTATTCATGGATCAGGATGCCCATGTACCTTGTCCCCTGAGTAAACTACATATCCACCATACATATCAGTTAACTCCCCTCACCCCAGCATGATATTGGACAAGATGGATTTAAAATGTACAGAAAACCCATGATACTCCTGAGCTGAACCAAGAGACCCTGATCTGCTCATCCAGGCTCCAAAGCATCCCCCACCAAAGCAGCAGTAACTCAGATAGTGTGCTACTGGCTCAGGGCAACACAGTGAGGCAGGAGGACTAGCAACATGTCCAGAAACAAAACAGGGGGTATCCTGCTTTTGACCTGTGCCAGTGGTGGCTTTACAGAGAAACAAGCAATGAAAACTTTGAATAAATGCCACAAACAACTGACTATGTGTATAGAAAAACAAGAAATGAGAGTTGACTTCAATCGTACAAATGAAATCAATATTGGGAAAGCTGTAAAACCCAACATGAATGGTAAAACCTATCAGCTTTAGATCAAATTATAAGTTATCAAATAGCCCCACTGATGTCTTATATGGAATAGAAAACTGCCAGGCACAAAGGGGAAGTTTAAAAACTGGTGTGAACCACGATGAATAACATTTGTTTTTCAAAATACACCAAAGTGTGAGGGAGACAGACTTGAGACATGTGAATGCATTCAGGTTAGAGGGCTTGCATTGTCGTAAGAGGGCTTCCTGTGAGCTACACTCTGCTGGAAAGCGGAGCAGTGACCTCAAGAGATGCTTATAAACATGGATACTTCATTCCAATAGAAACAGCAGAGCACACACAGCACTGTGACCAGCAAAGTACTTAAAACCACGAGACACCACCATCCATGAGACACCACCATCCATCCAATCTAGGATGAGAACTTTTCCAAAGAAGCAAACCTACACAGGGATTTGGTGAGGATACTTGAGATGTGGGGACCCTCGCCCATTATCACAAAGGGTGCACATGGTACAAACACATCTGAAAGCCTCTTGGCATCATGTCCACAATTCTCTGGGACCAGTGAACTCAACATCCAGTCTCGGGTAGTTCACTTTGAGCTCAGCAGGAAGATGCTGGGACACACTGAAAGGACAAAATAGCCACCTGCTGCAGAATGGACAGGACCCTGCAGGGGGTCCGTACTGGGGAAGCCTGTCCAGCAGGGACATAAAGCCATCACAGCTCTGTAGAAGCGTGCTGGAATTCCCAGACAACCAAGAACTAAATGGAAGAAGCTAGGATTAAAAGAATGCTGGGCACAGGCTATTGGGCTTGCTGAACAAGTATGAAGACTTCAATTCAGATCCCCAGCATCTACATAAAAGCCAGTTTTGGTGGGGTGCATCTGCACCCTCTCTCAAAAAGTGAGGTGGGGAGCCATTGAGGAGGACCTCTAGCCTCTACACAGATGCACACACACAAGCACATGTAAACATGTACATACAGCACATGCATGCACATGCATGCATGCACCCCCCCAACACACACACACACACACACACACACACACACACACACACACACACACAGAGAGAGAGAGAGACAGAGAGAGAGAGACAGAGAGACAGAGAGAGAGACAGAGACAGAGACAGAGACAGAGAGACAGAGACAGAGACAGAGACAGAGACAGAGAGACAGAGACAGAGAGACAGAGAGACAGAAAGAACATTTGTAAATGAATTGTGTTTGTACCAAGTTCAGGAGTAGGGAGGAGCCTGAGCAGTGGGATTAAGGAGTGTGGTTAGAGGTGAAGTGGAGAGAAAAGCAAGACTCCTGCCTCCCTGAGGGACCTGGAGCGTGGCACTTGACAAAGAGCCCTTGGAATCCAGGCAGGGCTGTGTTAAATTTCATGGGCTTTGGTGAATGGATGTTTTGGATCACTAAAGGAAGGTCAGAGCAAGGAAGGCTGAGCACAGCTGTCAAGGTCAGCCTTTATTGCCTCCTGCTGAAGCTTCAGACCAACCATTGGCAGGAAGCCCAGGATGTGAGGGCCCAGAGACCCTTTCTATACCCTCACTTCTAGGAGACCAACCAGGGACCACCACCCACTTTGGCTCCCAGTGCTGGTGCTGAAGCCAAAAAAGAGGGACTCTGGACAGACAGAATGTTCTTTCTACAGGGACCATGCCCACCTACCCCATTGCTGGTGGGACAAAAACCTACACTTTGAAAGATGCCATGCTCCTCATTCGGTGAGCTGTGGCGTAAGTGGACAGGAGGAAAGAACACTTCCAGGCAAGTGACAGGGCTATGGCTGCTCTGTAGGGTCTGGGGAGGTGACCTGGCCAGCTGTCCCTCCCAGGATCACAACTAAGGCAGCCAGCTAGCCACTTCACCACGAATGGCCCTCTTTTCCAGGGTACCTAGACTTTCCCCTGTCCCTCCACTGGGTATACTCACTCCCATGGAGTCTGGAAGGCTGTGGAAGGGACCTTGCGTTGCTCCATCTCTGAGCTGCCAGGACAGCTGTGTCCCTGTGAGGACATCTGCCTTGAACCCTTCTGTGGTACAGAAGGACTCTACCAAGTTCAGAGCTCAAGAAAAAGGGCTGAATGTCCTCTCGCCACCAAGTTTGGGACAGTCTCCATTTGTGAGGGAAATAGGTCAGGTATCTTGTGTCTATACCTGTGGGGTCCTTTCTCCCCCACCCTTCCTGGCTGTGGATTTAATTGGCCCTCCTCCACCCGCAGGCTCTTGAGTAGCCAACTTCCCCATCCTCCATTCCCTCCACAGTCTCCTATATGCTGGGGCCTGGCTCTGGGGATACACCATTAAAAATTGTGAGATCTTTCTGTCCCATTGTCTGGACTGAGGACCCTTCATCTCAGAGGTCCTCAAGCCTGGCTGCCTCCACCCCATTGAGATCTTCCTGGTGGGGTCCTAGGGAGAGCCCTGAGGGTTCTGCATCCCATGCGCTTCTCCTTTGCCTCTGCAGACAAACGCAACAGTCAGGAGTCCAGAAAATGGGCACATGGCAAACAGCTGTGGTGGAAAACACTCAGAGTTGTCACATGACCCAGGCATGAAGACTTAAGAGTAGTAGGGATGTGCATGTCCACACATTTGTCACTGTAAGGTCACGAGGGCCCAAAGGTGGGTGCATGTCCCTCAGCTGGTGAGTGAGCAAACAGAACACAAGCCATCCCATAAGGATGCCATCGGCTGTACAGAGGAGTGACGTTCTGGCTTGTATCACACTGTGGATGAGCTTCCAGAAGGAGAGAGCCAAACCACACTGTATAAGCCGCTCATGTTCCCCCAGAACAGGCAGGTTCACAGAGAATGTACACAGGGGTTGTCAGAGCCTGGGGTGGAAGAGACGATGTCCAGAGAATGGGCCTGGGGTTGCCTTTCAGGTGACGAACAGTTTCTAAATTATTATGGAATTATAGAGTGTGCTGATAACACATCACTAAAAAATACAAAACCCTACTGACTTGGATACTTCAAACGGGTGAATTCTGTGGCATGTGGAGTCTCTTAATAAAGATGTCAAAGAATAAAGGAACTGTGAAGAAGTGGATAAAAAGGTCTCCCTCAGACCCAGGAACACAAGTCAGGAGTCCTTAAACACTGTAGATATAGGTGTGTGTTCAGGTATGTTCGGGTATGTGTGCACAAGTACTCATGGACATATAGAGGCTGGAAGTCAGGTCCAGCTGTTATTCCTCACTCACTGTTCACCTTGCTTTGCATTTATTACTTGTTTGTTTGCTGTGGTTTTTGTTTCTTTGTTTTGAGACAGGATCTGACTCACTATGTACTCTGGACAACCTGGAGCTTGATTTGTAGACTAGGCAGACCTCAAACTCAGATATCCACCTGTCTCTGACTCCTGAGTACTGGGATTAAAGACATACACACAATGCCCAGCCTCTGTTTGGTTGTTTTGCTTTTTTTTTTTTTTTTTTTTTTTTTTGTGTGTGTGTGTGTGTGTGTGTGTGTGTGTGTAAAAGCGCATATGTGCACATGTCTGCACTCACATGCTGTATGTTCCTGTGGAGGTCAGACAATTGTGGACATTGGCTGATTCTCTCCTTCTACCTAGTGGGTCTAGGGTTAAAGTCAGGTTATCCTACTTGGTGGCAAGTTCCTTTACCCACCCACTGAGCCACTTTGCTTGCCACCACCTTGGATTCCTTTACCCACCCACTGAGCCACTTTGCTTGCCACCACCTTGGATTTTGCTGGAAGCTTTCCCATTAGGTTAGGCTGACTGGCTAGTGAGCCCCAGGATCCACCGGTCTTCATCTGCTTTATGTTGGGATTATAAGCATGTGGCACAATACCCAACTCTCTGTCTCTCTCTGTCTCTCTGTCTCTCTCTCTGTCTCTCTCTCTGTCTCTCTCCCTCTCTGTCTCTCATGGGTTCTGGGTCCTCATGCTTACAAGCAAGCTCTTTACTGACTAAGCCATCTTTCCAGTTCCAATACTGGAGACTTGAAGGGAGTGTTGTCTTTCGTCCAGGGTTACAGGGTGGGAGGAGCCCTTGCCTTCTTCCTCTTCTCCTCCACGTCCCTTCTGCCATCCTCTCCTTCCCTCCCTCTTGTCGGGACCCCTTCTTTCACCTTCCTTTGTCAGGAGCCCATGCCCTCCCAGCTGGGTAGTACTGGGAAGAGCTCGGCAGCTGGGGGGGTGGCGCAGAGGGTGTGAGGGAGCGGATCAGGCAATGCCAGCCTGAAGCAAAACTCCCAGTGTTAGTTCCGGAGGTCAGCCTGGGCCATGAGACAGAGTCACCTGGGGCTCAGCAGGAAGCATTCCTCACCCACGGCCTGTTTTAATTTCCCAGCGATAAAAACGGCACAAAGCACCTGCCAGGCACCCGAAGACAGATGACCAGTACTTGCGGCATAATAGTCTGTGTCACAGAAAATTGGAATTTATATCTCCTGAGGCATGGGATCTCTACACACCATTTCTGCATCCCTAGGATGCGGGGAGTCTGCCCTGGGCTGCTCGTGAATACACAAACAAAGACAGAGCACCGTGGAGGAACTCTGCTCCCCGAGTCCTATTTTTAATGTCTTAATTGAGTCTACAAGCCCTAGGACAGTATGGAGCAAACAGATCTCTTGATATCCTCTTCAGCTCTGCCAGGGATGAAGGTCACGCTCACCTTCTGAAGCACAAGCGCGACACGTCAGGCAGGCGAGGCTGACACTTTCCTGGGGTTTTGTTCTGTCTTTGTGGTTGTTCTTGCTTGGCTCTCTGTGTTTTTAAAGCTTGTGAACAAACTAGAAAAATCCAAGAGTATGTCCCCACCTGAGTTAACCTAGTCATTCTTAAAACCCCAAATCCTTCTACAGCCTTTTGTTCCCGGGGCCCAGAACACAATCCACTTTGCTCTTGATTTAAGCACGCTGACAGGTCTCTGCCCGCATGCCTGCACTGTGGCAGGAGCAGAACGGGGCTTTCATATATAATGCATGAGCCAAGCACAGTGGATGCAGGGACCGAGAGCTTGGAGCTGTGTAGACCTTGTGTGCCATCTGCCCTGGAGCTCAGTTTTTGGAGTCACAGCACAAACATATTTACTTGGATAAAAGAATGGGATGACGCCGCACAGGACATTTGTTCACCAAAGTAGATTTAATTTTTAAACTCACATTAGGACAGGATTAACCTTGCTGAAGGGTACTGAGACACGGACAGAATGTATAAAACTCATCCCAGTATGCATGGGAGAAACACTGGTGAAATTAAACATTTATGGTATGTAAATGCCTTTTCCTCTGTCTCCTTCCTCCCTGTAATCATCTGTGAGGTGCTGGCTTTTCGCCCTGTGGAGTGGAACACAGGCTACAGCATAGGCCTAGCCACGTGGTGTTCCTTCCAGCCTCCTAGCACCCTGGCCCTGTCATTCTGGGGACAGGTGGGTGGGCTTGCAGGCTCATGAATGCACAGATGTGCACACACACATAGAAACACAGTCCTTGCCAAGGCTCTTTAGAGACATGTTCTCTGCAAGTCAGAGTACCTGATGTGGTCTCTGTCCTGTCCTGTGAATTGGAGGCACTGTAGGGTTAAAAACAAACCAACAAAAACAGAGAAGGCTCCAACTGGCTGGTCAGCATGTCTGTGGGAGCTTTGTGGGGAAGGCAATGCTTACACTGGAGAAGGCTGACCCACTGGTTGAGACTTTCTTAATCTAGGAAATCCTTCAGTCCCGCACAAACCATGATCGATCTCTCTTTACTCAAGAGTCCATCTAGGAATTTCCAAACCTGATTGGTGAGTTGAACAAGCAAATTACTGCTTCCTTTCCAAGCACTTTATTTTTGCAATCTCTCCACAAACTCTTTCAACAACCAACATTTCAAAAGGACCAGCAAAGGAGAACTGAAACGGAGCCGCGGTCTGCCCTGTGGTTTCCTCAACAGAACCCAGGTCTCTGTTCCAACTGGTGGCTTAGCTGAAATGCCCTTGGGAAATTGCTGGTGTATGTCAGCCACGTGCCAACTGGTGACCGGTTCCTCTTTCCAAGCACTGGACTGTGGGTGTGCCCTGTGATTAGCGGGGAGCTACACAGCGTGCCGTCACTACAACCATCTCTCTACACAAAGTCCTAAGAAAAGCAGGGAGGTTGTGTAGCTCTTGTGCACCAACAGTGAGTAGGGGGCTGGGGCCTCAGCAGCTTCTGAATCACCCCAGTGGCTTGCAGTAATGATTGAGGAGGAGGACCCCAAGATCCCTGGAAGCATGGTGGAGAACCTGGGGCTGACTCTCTGCTTGTACTGACTAGTTTTACTTCATCTTGGCACAAGCTGCAGTCATCTGAGAGGAGGGACCTCAATTAAGAAAATGCCTCCATAAGATCCGGTTGTTGGCAGGCTTATAAAGCCTATAAAGCATTTTCTTAGTTAGTGGTTAAGGAGTGAGGGCACAGCATATTGTAGGAGGTTCTATCCCTGGCCTAGTAGTTCTGGGTTCTATAGGATAGCAGGCTGAGCCAGTACCTCTCCATGACCTCTGCATCAGCTCCTGTCTCCAGGATCCTGCCCTCACTACTTTTGCTGATGAGCAGTGATACGGATATTGAGCAGTGATATGGAAGTATGAGTGAAATAAACCCCTGCCTCCCCAAGTTGATTTGGTCATGGTGTTTATCACAGAAATAGTGATCCTTACTAAGACACTCTCCTGAAGAGACAGAAAAACCTCAATACCATTAGTTGCTGCAGAGCAGTGACCCCCAGCAAGAGACATCTATATACATTTTTCAACCATCTTTGACATAAAGAATATCCTTAGTGACTTAAGAGTGAGTGGTGTTCAGTGAGGGATCAGGGTGGTATTCATAACCAAGTCCCCTTATTTAACCCACAGGGAGGGGTGCCCATCATTCTTCTGTTTCAAGGATTAGAGACTACCCAAAGAGGTCACACTGGCTGGTCCAGCCTTCTACACCCAGGTAAGACTCCCTGTGTGAGGCTCGTCTCTCAAATTAGCCTCTGTCCCAGCTCATATAGGGACTGGAACCTCATCCTGTATGGAAGGGGCTGCTTTGAACTTCCTTCCCTTTGAACAGGAGTCCAAATGGACAATCGAACCAAGGAGATGACTTCTTCAATCAGGAAATGTCATTGTCTCTGGCTCTCTATTCAGTACCTCTCCCCTTTCTCCTCCTCCCAAACACCAAAAGATGGAGGAGAGCCTTCTGCTAGGTGCTCTGTGGATTTTGAAAGACCTCCAAGCCCATCTTCCAGTGTGGACTGACTTGTTCCTAAAGCAGGGGTCAGGTCCAGCTCCAGCAAAAAATCCCAAGATTCGGGCCAGTGGTAGAAGTCATCACCCTCCCTCCCTCTAAGATTCCCTTTCTGACCTTCTGGAGGCCAGGCTGTCATCCTGGGAGCAAGGGTAACCCTGAGTGCCTGTCCTGGACATGACCACAATGGATGCAGTCAGAGGGGGAGTCGGGCAGGGGCAGCTCGGGATTGTTGGCAAATGCTAGGTCTGACCAGGGAAGGATTCTCTGCTAACCATACCACATGCTCCCTGATGCCAGAGGTCAGCTGTGCCTGCTTTGCCACAGCTAGCCTTGTGGATACTAGCCTAGTGATGGCATTCTTCACCCGGCTGTCACTCTTCTACCTGGGCATCAAAGCAAAGGCTGTCACCACCAGAAATGACGCAAGGAGCCCTTAGGGTACCAGCCTGCTCCTCTGGGCCTCCAGTTCCCAATCTTAATGGTGTGATGCTGCTGGATCTATGGGCATCGTGTGCTGCAGGCCTGGAAAGCTGGTGTTCCCGGCTACCAGAAGTTTCCAAAACTAGAACAACTTGGAGCTGGAGCTGGAGCTGGATTAGGCAGCAGAGCCTCCCCTGCCTGTCCCGATCTTTCGCCGCCTCAGCCACAAGGGAGAGGAAGACCCCACACAGCCCCTCCCCTCAGCCCACACCCAGTTTGAGTCCACTTACACAGCTGCAGATGGTCACGTTCCTCCTCCATCTTCAAGGTCTCACCTCCAACCCTCTCTCACGTGCTACCTCCCAGTTGGAACTCCACCACGCCATGGGGCTGCAGCCCAGAAGGTCCCTGTATGAGCCCTGAACCCCAGCACACAACCAGGTCCAGAGAGAAAAGTGCGGTGTTGTGCCTCTGTCCACATTATCCTGTTAAGGCTGTTCAACAGACTCAGACCTTCCCCACTGCCCCAGCCTCCGGGCCTGTGTCTCCTGTTCCTCTGGCCTTGTCCTATCCCAGTGTCTCACCTCACTCCCATCACAAGTATCAGCCGAAGCCTCCTGTGGGTTCAGCTGCCTCCTGCAGACCTCCAGGGGCTTTCTTATGTGCTTCTGTCATTGCCTGCTAACTGCTACATGTCCTTCTGTCTTGTCCACCCACATGGCCGCTCCTGTCCTGCCGTCGTTTCTGAGGGAGGACATGCTGCACCTTGCCCTCTGAATCCACCCATCTGGGACCTAATCTACCCATGAGCAGCAAACCTTGAGCTGTGTGAGCATATGACCACCAGGGATTAAGTGGATGATTGGGACAGGTAGATTGTTAGGTGGGTGGAAATGTGGGTAGACAAATGGCTGGCCAGGTGAATATTGGAACAGTGGATCGTGGGTGGGTGGATAAGTAAGTGGGCAAATGGACAGATAGATAGATGGACAGGTGGGTGGGTGGATAGAGGCGTGGGTGGGTGGATGAACAGTGTGCTGGCTAGTTTTTCATGAAATCCTGACACAAGCTAAAGTCATCTGAGAAGCAGAATCTCAATTGAGAAATGCCTTTACTAGATTGGCCTTTAGGCAAAGCTATGGTGCTTTTCTTGATTGATGATTGATTTGGGAAGGCCCAGCTCACTGTGGGCTGTCCCACTCCTGGGCTGGTGGTCCTGGGTGGTATAAGAAAGCAGACTGAGCAAGCCCTGTAAGCAGCATTACTCCATGGCTTCTGCATCCATTCCTGTCTCCAGGTTCCTATCTGGAATTCCTGCTCTGATTTCCCTCTGTAATGGGGTGTGACCTGAGAATTTTAAGCTGAAATAAACCCTTTCCTCCCCAAATTGCTTTTGGTGATAGTGTTTTATCACAGGTATAGAAACCCTAAACTAGCCGGGTGGTGGTGTTCACGCCTTTAATCCCAGCACTCAGGAGGCAGAGCGAGGCTGATCTTTGTGGGTTTGAGGCCAGCCTGGGCTACAGAGTGAGTTCCAGGAAAGGCACAAAGCTATACAGAGAAACTCTGTCTCAAAAAAACAAAAAATTAAAAAAAAAAAAACAACCTAAACTAGGGCAGATAGGTAGGTGAGTGAGGAGGTAGATAAATGGATAATGATTGGGTAGGTGTATGGGGGGGCTGTAAATGGATGGATGGATGGACAGATACATTGATAGGTAGGTGGGTGGATGAATGCATGGATGGATGAGTGGATAAGTGGATGGGTAGTTGAGTGAATAGAGAGGTAGGTGGATAGATGGATAAGTGGGTGGATAGGTCAAAGGATAGACTGATGGATGTTGGACAGATGGATGGGTAGATAAGAAGATTAGTGGGTGGATGGATGGATGAAGATTTGTCTAAAGAGGTCCTTTCACCGTGAAAATGACTCAGGGAACTAAAGTTTGGATAGGTCTTGCTTTGGTGGTGACTAAGCCTTGCCTGCACCCAGTCACCTGATTCCATATAGGGACAGTGGTTCTGTTTGGGCCATTGTCTTCACAACATCCCCCTGACCCCTGGCTTGTTGGGGAGAAGCACAAATGGAAGTTATAGCCACTGCAACGAGTTCTAGAGGAACCCCATAGCACTGAGGGTGGAAGGCACGGTTGGGTGTGACCTGGCTGCGCAGATGAGGCTCTGACCTATGGGCCTGGCTGGGTCTCAGACCAGTCTCAGACTCTGGAAGCATAACCAGAACTAAGGATTTCCCATTGATATAGTAAGAAGGCCCTGCTCCAGGGTAGGGTCGACTTGGTTTCCTGCTTGGCTCAGTGGCTACTGCTGGGGACAGGATGATGGCAGGGGCGCTCTTACTAGAACACTGAGTACACCATGGTCAGCTGTGAGAGCTTCCAAAATGGTTCAGAAGATGCTAAGACTAGTTCCACCCTCCAGAGGCATCTCAGCCCCAGATGGGGACTCAGGAGCAGGGTAGGATATGATTCTCAAGTCATAGCTGAGCTCCAAAGAGCTGCAAGCCCTTCGCCTCAGGCTGGTGGCTTCTCTCCAACAGTGTTGGCTGCTGCATCCATCACAGACCCAAGCAGGGTTGTCTAGGCAGAGAGACTCTATTCCCAATGACCTTGGTCTTTCTATGGCAGAGAGAAAGGACTTCCTGCTGCCACCACACATGCACCTGTGGGGATGGGCATCTCAGCAGCGCCTGAGTAGGCAACCTCCACCAGCCATACCACCCTCTGCTGCTTCCTATGCATGAGTTTCTCTGCTGTGACCCAGGTCTCTCCCATGCTCCTGTCCTCTTTGCTGGACTATTCTGCTCATGAACTGAGCACTAGCTGTGGCCCTGGGTTCAGAGACAGAGCTTTGAGCACAGTCAGCGGATCCCCTTCAGGGACTCCTGACCTCCCCCTGAGTTGGGGGTAGCAGCAGAGGCAAACACAGGGTGTGCACTGTGCTAGGTGGAGATCAGTGCTTGAAGAAAGATAAAATGGAATAAGAAGATAGAAAGGGGCAGAGCGCCCCACTGAGAGGAGGCAAGACAGGCATTGATTGACAAGGTGACAGGTGAGCCACAGCCCAAGCACTAGCACATGTTCTTATCCCAGGAGCACATCTGTCCTTATGTGCACCTCAGCCTTGTTCTGCAGATGGAAGAGCAGAGCTTAGAGAGGGTGTGTAGATGGCCAGAAGGCGCACAGCAAATGGGCAGGTATGAGCCCATTTCTCCTCTCTCAGAGGCTCTCTGCTTCTGCACCAGGAGAAGTGTTGCCAGGTGTCCACAGGCCAGGGTGACTCTCCCTCTTGTCTGTGTTACAGTTTCTCTGCTTTCCAAACTCTCTGCAGTGGGGTCTATTCTTTCAAAGGCCAAATCTAATACATAAAACATACTTCATCTAGTTTTTGAAAGGCATCCAAATGCCCCTAATCTGGTGGCCAGGACACTGTGAAGTGTCAGATCCCTCCACGTGCCAAGTTGAATTAAAGAGTGGTGCCATGAAGTAAACATGGTATGTCCCCAGTTGGTGGCCCTGTTCCTGGAAGTGACAGGACCTTTAGGAGGTGAGGCCTGGCTGGCGGAAGCGGGTCACTTGGGTATGTTCTCAGTTCCTGCCTGGTCATCTGTCGTGTGTTAGATGAGCTCCACCACAAGCTCCCACTGCCACAAACCGAGTCACTACCACCATGATGGACGGGAACACTGAGTCAAAACCAATCCTTCATCCTTAAGTTGTTTCTGTCAGGAATTAGGGTCCTGGTGAGGTCAAAGTGACCCATCTAGATGGCCACAGGTGAAGTCCCAGCCTGTCTCAGGCCCACTGAGCTCAGGCTAATCAGAGCATGCCAGCTCCCGTGTTCCCGGGCTGATGCAGGCGCATCCCTCATAGACAAGAAAGGGTTGTGTTCTATCTCCATTTCCATTGCTGTGACAAACGCCATGACCAAAAACAATATCAGGAGGAGAGGCTCAATTTCAGCTTACAGGTCACAGCCCATTATTGCGGATTGATCAGTCACGGCAGGAACTCAAGGCAGGAGATTGAAGTAGAGAGCACAGAGAGACAGTTTCCCGGCTTGTTCACTCCTGCTCACGATCAGCCAGCTTTCTTACACACAGTGCTCTGGGCCCTCCTCCATCAATTAGCAATGAAAAACGGTCCCACAGATGTACACAGGCCAGTCTGTTGGAGGCAATTCCTCACTTGAGGTTCCCTCTTCTTGGGTGACTCACTGTCAAGTTAACAATAGAAACTAAACCGGCTTTGACCCTGTGGGGGTCCAATGACAAGCCTTCAGATAAGCAAGACTGGATAAGCAATGGTCACCACCTCAGGAAGGGTCAATGGGGACAGTCCACTGCCCTGCTGGCCAGGGCTGAGGACAGAGGCTGTTAGTAGGTCCTGAGCCTGGACGAATCAGCTGGAGGGGAGGGGGCTTAACCCTGTGAATAGCCCAGAGTCCTGTGTCCTCTCCACCCACCCCCACTGCACCTGTGTGAGGGACCAAGGACACCTTCAGTGACTTAAAGGAAACTGATGAATTCTTTAAGTGACAAAAGAAGAGCCGCGTCTGTGCCTAGCCCCTCATCCCCTCCTATCCCATCCCACCCCACCCCATCCCACCCCTGCCTTCTGAGATTGGAGGCATCTCTCCTTGAGTTCTTTTGCTTCTCACTCCCTGAAAGCCTTCAGCTTCTCTGTGGCTACAGGAAGCTTTGATTCGCTGCCTAGAATCTGGGCTGCGGCTTTGGGGCTCAAAAAAAGGGGGACCATTTCTCCTGGGAGGCACAGGAGGAAAATCATTTCGGTGACTGTAGGTAATTAAGTCACCACAGCGCTATGGAACATGCATTATATTATACCATGATTAATCCCTGGGACAGCGGGGAGATTTTTCATCTTCAAAGCTCTCCTCAGCTGCTCATTAATCATCTCAGTCCCAAGGAAAGAAAGGCTGTTTCTGTTCCTGGAAGTGGGGAAACTGAGTCAGCTGGGTGTCTCTGACCCCAACCTCAGGGCTCAGGGAGGAAGCAGCGCAGGTCAGGGCCACCAAGGGCTTGCTCCCCAGGTGCCTCATCTTGGTGGCATCAGCCTGCTTCCCAGCCTCATGGGGACCTGCATGAGAATCAATAGAAATGTTATTTTAAATGAAAGGAAAGCTGCCCAGCTCTGCTGGTGGGGGCTGCCAACCCGCGCCCGTTTTTATCTGCTTTTGTTCTCTCTGCCTAGGTACCTGCAAATATGCAGTGCGCAGGCTCCCTGGGAAAGCAACGTATCTTCCAGTTTTCTCAGTGAGCTGTTTAAAGGAAAGTGCTGTTTTTCTCAAAGACGCCTTCCTTTGCAATTGGGACATCGTGCTATAAATACAGCCCATCCTGCTTTGCATTCAAATTGTTGTGAAAGTTTGGGGCTGTAAATAATATGTTCTAGGTGCTCGAGACAGAATTTTTATTATTATTTCTTTCCCTCCCAGTTCCTGGAGCCAGTGATAAATTAAACATTTCTTGTGCACTCCCACCCTGCAGTACAAAATACAGGGCTGATTGCTTCACACCTGGCATCAAGTGTAAAAGTGACCTGAGGGTGAGCAGAGGGTGGGGAGCTGCTCCGATTTGGGGAGGTTGGGGAGCAGGGATGGGAGATGCTTTTCTGAACTTGACCTTCCTCATGATGATGTTTTTGTCGGAAGGACCTTCTGATAGCAAGAAGGGGTTGCCCCCAAAGATATCTTTCACACAGGGGAAACTGAGGCTGAGAGATGTCTGCAGCAAACATATCTACTATGACTACATTGTGCCCCTGGCCTGCAGTGCTTTTACTCTGGGTGTGCCGGATGGCGGAGATGGGAACAGCTCGTCTTTGAGCCCAGCTGGAAGAGACATGCTGCCAGGCACTGTGGACAGGCAGAGGCTACTGGCAGCAGCAGATGGGCCCTTACAGCATAACCTCATGCATCATCTCATGCATAATCTCCTGCCTCAGCTCCCCTGAAATGAAGTAAAAAACAAAAACAAAACAAAACAAAACAAAACAAAACAGAATTCCTTAGGCCCTGGGGAGGATTAGGATTAAGAATGGTTTCTGATGTGCTTATGAGGAAGCAGCTGTGACCAAGGACCCCATGACCAGGAATGATGCCACTGCTTAAGCTATTGAAGATACATGCAGGGTGCTAGGAACTCCAGCCAACACCAAACCCATAGGTGTCTTTTCTTACTCTATAAGCCCCTTGGGTAGGTCTATCAGGAAGCTGCATCCATCAGGAAGGTTTAGACAGAACCCATATTGTATGCAAGAGGGTTCATCCTGCACATGGCTGGGCTACATTCAGACCCCAGGCTACAGGAGAAGGAGTAGGCATAGTCAAGCCTCTGCTGTCTTCTGATGGAGACTGCTGGCATTTTCACAAAAAAGACACATAGAACACAGACTCACAACTCACATGCTCAGAAGCTCACATGCACACAGCTCACTAGCTCACAGCACACACACAGGCTCACATACACATGCTCACAGACTCACGTGCACATAAGCTCACAGGCTTATGTGCACAAGTGCTCATGGGCTCAAGCATGCATTCTCACAAGTTCACATGTATGTGCACTCCAGGCTCATATGAAAACACACTCATAGGCTCTCATGTACACACATTCATGGTTTTGCACACACTCTTCAGCATATTCATCATCTACCACCCCCACACTGTTCCAGCAGACGCTTCCCCTCAGGCCAGTGCAAGTTCTGTGCTCCCTGGAGCAATGTCACACACGCCCAGCAGCAGCAGCAGCAACAGGTAAAGAAGCCACAGAAAGCAGTCAGAGATCAGGGATCATGTCTGCCCCAGCTCACCTCCAGACCAGGACATATGGGTCCCTACTCAGCTCTGTGGACACGATTGCCATCTGTTTCAGAGGACTCTGAGGACAGACAGGGACAGGCTAAGCTGCTCTAGGCTGCTCCTCCAGTCCAGACCTCAGTGACTATTTTCTGTGCTTCAGTTCCCTTTGCTATACCAAATCACCCTGAGGGCCCCCATGTGCAGATGAGGAGGGAGGGAACTAGGGCTCCCAGCACAGCCCTGGCTGCTACCTCAGACACAGCAGGGTTCTTAGATTCAGATGACACACCCACCCAGAACTCAGTAGCCTGGGGTCTTTTCAGGCAGTACCAAGAGGGTGGAGGATCCCTTGGAAAAGCCTAGAAAGCTCTTACTTAGCATTATGAAGAGCCCTTCTAGCTATTCCAAATTAGCCTACCAGGAATGCTGCACTATCCTCTGCAGAGACCCTTGCTCCTCAAGTGGTACTGTGTCCTGGGGTGTTATGACACTAACATCAGGGGCCAAGTGCTTGCTAAGCCTTGAAGACTCAGTACAGAGCTATTAGACCATCCCGCCCTGTCCCTCCCAACCTCAGCTCACTGAAGCCCGGCTGATCCAGCTCCATCCCTCTGGTGTTGTTTGCCTTCCTTGAAGCAAAACCTTTCTTTTATGAGGCTGGTTGCTAGGATTACCCGCCTAGCTTCACTCCCACCGGAGTGCCAGCCCATTGACTGTCCACCTGTGTATCACCCTTTGTGTGCTCCTAGGAAAACAGTAGGCAGTTCGTCTCATCTTGTGGTGCTCAGAGGTATCCCCATCCCCACCACCTGTTCCCAGTGTCCCCAGACCTTACCTTGGCAGACGACACTATGGTACAGTGTGTGTGTTCCTAGGCAGCTCAACCCTGGGGTCCAGAGAGGCCCATTGCAATCCACAGACAAGTTTCTCGAAGCCTTCCTCTGGCACAGTACCCACCAGGAGTCCCTTTACCCCCAAAGAGCACTAAAGCTTGCAACATACACATTGTGTGGCCTCAGCTCTTAGTCAAAACCGTTGGATGCTGTTAGCCCCCATGACACCGAGGCAATGTGCACCCAAGAAATATATTTTTAGTTACAAGACACCCGATCCAAAGCAACTTTCTTGCCCATATCCCATCCCTCACCTCTCAGTGGGAGTGTGGTGAGATAAATCTCAGAGCACGTGCAAAGAGCCAGGGACGGCAGCTTCAGGGACAGGGAGCCCTGATGAGCTGAGTGGCTTTGAGCGCCAAGATGAGCTCAGTGTTCTGATTACAAATACCATGCAGCTTGTCATGGTAAGGCTGGAGAAACAAAAACAGAGAAAAAGGAAATCAAGAGATACCAAGACACAACAACCACAGATATTTCAGAGGCCCCCACATCTGTCTGTGAACATCTGCAAGCCACCCAGTCAGCCTCTGGCCGGGACCTTGGGGAGGTGCCTGCATGTGACTCACATCTCTGCTTTCATGGATGCCTGGCACATCATACTCACTTTCCCCACCACAGCCAGCAGGCTTTGCATGAACTCCTGTGCAGTGGCACCTGCTGAACCCCCTCCTCACAAGGATGCAGGTCCTCCTCATCCCGGGTCAGTCAACCTGCCATCACATTGGTGAGAAACTGAGCTTCCATGGAGAACTTTGTCACATCTGAAGAGCTGGGGCCAAACCCACCTGCTTCTGAAGGCTGGCCTCCAGCCCCAGGCTTCCCGCCATCTAGATCCAAGGGGCAGACATCATACATAGACCTGTGAGTAACACAAGGAAATTTTAGATCATCTCAAACTCACTGCTCAGAGATGGAAGAGGCATCTTCAGCTCTAATGAGGATTCTTGGGGCCCTGTGGCTCCCCAGAAGCACCCAGTCCAGCTCTTGGGATTGAGTCACACAAAGCTATTGTGGGTCTTACTTCTGATTAAGGACAGAGTGTCTGTAACATCCTCTGCCATGAGCAACATGGATAAATGGCAGGAAGCCATGCCCGCCTGTCCTATCACTACCACAGTGGTTGCAATGAGAGGCCTCCCCAGAAACTTGCCTGTTCATGGTGCTGGGGCTGGCCTTCTCCTAAGGTGCCTTCAGTTTACGATGCCTGGAATGCCTGGAGTGCTACACACCAGGATCATCAACTCACTAGGGGGTCCCATCTATGGAAGGGCAGAGGCTAGCCCACTAACTGATTGTGTGTGTGTGTGTGTGTGTGTGTGTGTGTGTGTGTGTGTGTGTGTATGTGTGTGTGTAAGTATGTATGTATATGAACTCGTTAGAATGACTTACAGGCTGTTATCCAGCTAGTTCAATAATGGCTGTCTATCAACAGAAGGACCAAGAATTCAGTAGCTGTTCAGTTCACAAGGCTGGATGTCTCAGCTGGTCTTCAGTGTACTCTGAAATCCCAAAGAAGTGGGCTCTAATGCCAGTGAAGGACTGGACTTGTCAGCCAGAGCAAGCAGGCAAAGAGAGCAAGCTTCCTTCTTCCATGTCCTTTATATAGGCTGCCAGCAGAAGGTGTGGCCCAGATTAAAAGTGGGTTTTCCTGCCTCAAAAGATCTAGATTGAAAGCGTATCTTCCTATCTCAAAAGATTTGGATTAAAAGTGTCTTCCCACTTCAAATAATTTAATTAAGGGGAAAAAATCCCTCACAGTTGTACCCAGCCACTTGGGGCTTAGTTAATTCCAGATGTAGTCAAGTTGACAACAAAGAATAGCCATCACACCTGAGTTTGGATTGCTCCAACCCAACTCTGGTCCCTGGTTACAGATGACATGCCTAGTTAGTTACCCGGGCCAGCACACACCTTTCTGTCCCCTAAAAGTTCCAAGTGCCCTCCTCTCTGCCTTCTTGCAGATATCAGGGCTGAAAAAGCAGTTGATGTGTTTCCCAAAGAGTGAGAATAAGGAAGCAGGAAAGCTCCTGAGTCAATCTTGTTGTGGGCTCAGCTGGTCTCCTGCTTGTCTGCTTCCTGCTGTTGTGGGTGGGCTTTGCAGGAATTCCCTGAAGGGGGCGCTACTGTGACTCATTGTACCTGCCTCTACCCTCAGCTGTCTGGGAAGGAAATAAATTCTAAAAGATCCATATCCCCTTTGGCAGAACCATGCTGTGGACTGGGAGAGGAGGTGGCCTTCTTCTCATATGCTATTATATCCCCCAACATCTCCTGAGGTCACAGGTTGCACAAACCATCCCTTAATGTGATTCTTCAGGCCTGAGATAGCTGAAGGAGCAGATCTCCAAGGCAGGGATGGAATTCTGCAGATCCTGGGGTCCCAGGCCAGCACTCAGAGAGAGACCACAAAGTCTCAGAGAGAGTAATGGTGGAGTCCAGCCTTCGACACCCTCTGTAACCACTGTCTAACCATGGCACAACACTCAGCCTTGGGTTCATAGCATGCTGGCTACACACACATCTGCTACCATCCTCTGATCATTGGGAACACAGACAGCATTTATCTCGTCCATCAGCTCTCGATGCTCTTGGGCACCAAGACACTCACGGAATGATTGAATGATTAAGGTGGACCCTTGTCTGTGCTGGCTGTGTACTGGGGCACTGGAAATGCAGAGGTGGTAAGAGACAGTCTCTGCCCATAGCCATTCACGACTGGGGAGGTACACTGGACACCTAGCCACTTTGTCTCTACCCAAGACAAAGGCCAAACTATGTCCATCCATGAAACTATATAGTATCATGCTTTTGTCTGTTATAACCAAATCCACATGCCCGCCCACAGAAAAGCAGATCAACAAATCATGATATGGTCATGTCATACAATATCATGCAGCCATATAAAAAGATCATTGTTTTATAATGGGGCTGAATCTTAAAAAAAAAAAAAAAAAAATCACATTAGGGAGAAGCCAGACACCACAAAAGCCCTCAGAAGCCATCTCATGATCTCTAAGACTAGGTATTCAGTCATGGTGATGGACATTAGGGATGAACAAACTGCTTAGGGTGGGGCACTTGGAAAGGATTTTGGGGACCTGCCCAGTGTGATAGAAATACTCTATATTCAGTAGGTCATGGGAGCACTTCCGATGGCTGTGTTCATGCAGCTCTGACATTATATTAAGATAACAAGAAGAATGGGCAGAGTAAGCCTTACCACAGGCCTGCCACATGCCTGGGCTACTGAATGCTGCAGCTGGAGTTGCTTTGCCCAGCACAGCTAAGCTCACCCCTACCCACACACACCCCCAAGCCTTTGGGATGTGGGCCATGGGTAGGTGTAGAGTGTTTCTTGGCTTTGATACTGTTTTGATAGCTTTATTAAGCCAAAATTCACATCTCATAAATTTTACTGATTTAAAATATACAATTCAGTGCGCTTTTGTATATTCTGAATCTAGGCAGCCATCAGCACAGTCTAATTTGAGAGCATCTTCATCGTCTTCCAACTGAGAAACTGCACTCCCGGTACCACCCCACCCCAGAGTCCTGACTGCCTCTTCCAAGCATTTGCACAGACTGGCAACTCCACTTAGCAAAACTCTTCCAAGACTCAGCCATGTTGCAACTTGTGACAATATTTCATTTTGTTGTGGTCGGTGATAGTCTACTGTCTGCATAGACAGCTCTCCTGATCAGATATCCCACCATCTGTGTAGACAGCTTTTCTGATGACTTGGTTGATGGACAGGAGTGGGTTTTACTTTTCTGGTTAGGATGAATAACATGACTATGGACACTCAGGCTGGGTTATGACCAATATATGTGAAGAACATGCCTGCTGGGTTGAATGGTGATTCTGTCTCTGCTCCCGTCAGCAGCCAAGCTGTCTTCCATTTCAAAATGTCACCGCGTATCTTCAAAGGCCACACCCTCCCTGTCTCTCCTCCAGGTCTTGGTGGACATAAGGCAGCTTCCTGCAATCGGTCAGATCTGCATCTCCTCAATGGTTAATGCAATTGCACACCTTCTCATGCGCTTATTGGCCATTTGCCTGTCTTCTCGGGAGAAGTGTATATTCAGTTCTCTTTAAAGCCTTGGTTTATCTGTCTGCTAATTATTGAGTAGAAGGAGTTTCCCGCATCTTCTGGGTACACATCCAGCGTCAGCTGGTGGGTTTGCAGCTGCCCTCTTCACCTGGACCCACTGCCTCTTCACTTCCTTATTGCTGAAACACAAAAGGTTTTCCTTCTGTGAAGTCTAATTTATCTTGGGCTTTTATTTTTATTTCATTTTGCTTCTTGCACTTTTGATGTCACATCAAAGAAACTGTTGCCTAACCCAAGGCTGTGGAGATGGATGTCTACATTTCCCTAAGACTTCTGTAGTCTTAGCGTTACTCCTCTCCTACTCTCTGTCCTTCTCCCTCTCCCTCCCTCTTTCTCTCTCTCTGCATCTGTCTGTCTGTCTGTGCACATGGCTGTGCATACACAGAGACCAGACATTGGATGTCCTGCTCTGTCACTTTCCACCTTATTTCTTTGAAACAGGGTTTCTCATTAAGCCTGGAGTTGGATGTTTTTAAGGTAGGCTGGGAACTACCAAGTTCCCATGATCCTCCTGTCTCTACCCTACCCTGATGCCCAGCACTGGAGTTGCAGACACGTGTGATCATGCCTGGATATTGATTGACTGATTCATTCATTCATTCATTCATTCTTTGTGTCTGTCTTTCATATTGTGCCTCCTGATCCCACCCATCTCCTGCTCCATCTCACAAAACAATTCAAGAGAAAAAAAGGAGAATAAAAGAAAAAAAAGGAAGGGGAAATCTTATTGTAGAAGCTGCAGTGTGCTCAGTAAACCCCTTTATCCATCTATTTTTATATGCAGGCATTTATCGAGAGGAATCATTGGCCTGGTTTGAGGGCCCTGGTCTCTGCTTCATCAGTGATGCTGGGCCCTCACTGGAACTCTTCCTGGACATCTTGTTGCTGCCCTGTGTTGTGGAGATCCTGCAGTCCTGGGTCCCCAGGACTGACACCCCACCTCCATCCTGTGCTCCAGAAGATCACAGATGGGGTGGCTCTTGGGTTGAGCCAACACATAACCCTGATTCTGGGCCTGGTGAATTGCAGGATTGGCCAGCCGGCCAGCTCTCTCCAGTCTTTGCCACCAGGGTGGACTCTCCGGCATTACCCTGGCTAGCTCACTCCTTGCAGCCATGAGAAAGGGGCAGGGCCATTTCTCTGGCTTTCACGCCCTCAGGGTCAGTTTTCCCACACCTACACCTTCAGGGCCAGCTCTACTGTGTTGCCTGGGAGAGGTGTAGGGATCTCTCTCCACAGTGCAGTTCTTCTGACCACAGGACCAGCTCTCCCACCTGCCTCAGGTGGTGATGGATGGGGGGGGCACAATGGATGACGACCATCTCTCCTCCGCCCATGCTGCCTCAAGACAGATGAGTAATGGGGACAGCTCTTCCATGTTCACAGTTTCGGAGCTGGCTCACCCACATCTCCGCCAACAGGGTTGGCTCCATGCTTAAACTTTTATGTAAATATAGAGACTCCTCAAACTCACATAGCAAGTGCTACTGACATCTCACACCAGGCCCACACTCAGGATTGTGGTGCATTTTGAATTGTTTAAAGTTTTATTACATTTTATTTATTAAATGTGTGTGTGTGTGTGTGTGTGTGTGTGTGTGTGTGTGTGTGTGTGTACTTGTGCCATGTCTTACACACGGAGGTCAGAAGACAGCCTTCAGGAGTCGGTTCTTTCTCCACCGCATGTGCCCTGGGGATTGAAGTCAGGTTGTCAGGGTTGGCAGCAAGTACCTTTGCCCCCTGAGCCATCTCACTGGCCCTATTTTAATTTTTACACATGAATAATTTCTTAATATTTAGTTAAAATATTCAGCAATATTTTCCCTCTGGCATTGTCTTCCTAACTGAAGACCATTTGAACATAAAGGTGAGCGTCTATGTATCAGGAACTAATATGCTGCTGTGGCCATGGTACCCACGGGAACCATGGAAATGGGGAGCATTGATCTGGGCTCCCTGGTTCAGAGTTAGTGCATCCCAGCAGAGAGAACAGGGAGGAGCAAAGTAGTTTACAACAGCAGAAAGCAGACAGGCAAGAAGACACAGAGACAGTGACCTACTTCTCCAGCTAGGCCCCACCGCCTAAGGTGTCCAGAACCTTTCAAAATAGCATTATAAGCCAGGGATGGAATGGTCAACATCCTGAGGAGGAACTTTTATATCCAGCCATGATATCTGCAGACTCTCAGTCTCTGTTCTGCTGGCCTGTGTGCTGCCCAGATGCAGTTCATGCTGGCCACTGGCTTTGAAATCAACAGAGTGAGCATCCATTTTGGCTCCTGTTCTTCAGATTTATATGAGCTCTAGAATCTGTTTGTCTATTTCTTTTTAAAATAATTATTACATTTTATTTAGTGTGTGTGATGCACACACATACACATGCATGCCAGGATTTGTATGTGGAGGTCAGAGGACAGCTTTCAGGAGTTGGTTCTCTCCTTCCATTATGTGGGTCCCCAGATCAAATCAAGCCATGAGGCTTGACAGAAGGTGCCTTTACCTGCCGAGCCATCTCGCCAGCCACAGCTTATTTATTTCAACATAAAGTAAAAAGGGACTCTATCCTAGGGTTCTGAAAGGTATGACACTGAATCTGTGGAGACACTGGTGGGACACTGTCATTTTAAAAACTCTAAGTTATCCTTTCAGAGATTTGGGGACATCTTTCTGTGACTAAGGCATCCTTTGTCTCTGTGAAAAGTATTTTAGAATTTTTGTTTTACAAGTCTGACATCTTAATTATTTTGTTCTCTGTGATGTTATCATGATGGAATTATTGTTTTCTTTCGAATTTTGCTTTTGGAGTGTTACAGGTGCATAGAGAGAAAACAATTGATCTAGGATCTTTTTTGTTTGGTTTTTGGTTTGGGCCTTTATGAGGCAGGGTCTCACTGCATAGACCCAGCTGGCCTGGAACTCACTATGTAGACTGGAGACTGAACTGACCTTGAGCTCACAGAGCTCCTCCTGTTTCTGCTTCTCTTGGTCTGGGATCAAAGGTGTATGCCACCATGCATACAACTTTAGTGAAACATGAAGGATGCTTATATACTGCCCTTGGGCCCAGCTGTATTAATGAACATTCCTGTTTGTTTTAATGGTTATTAAGTAATATTTTAGGGAGACTGTCATCTGTAACCTGAGATGGTTTTGTTTACTATCTGGATCCCTAATTTTTTCTCAAGTCTCCTTGCTCTGTCTGGGCTCAGAGGGAACCAGTGTGGCTTCTTGTGTGGCTCCTGGTCTCACCTGGGAAACAGCCTCTTTCTACAGCACGCAGGGTATTTATGGGCACTAGAAAAGGTGACCATTTTCCCATGCCTCCAGAGCTTTCCTCTGCTCTCCTCAAACCCTAGAATCGCCAAGAAAGAACCCCAGAATTGACTCATCTCTGCTTCCTTCACGCCTATATTAATTCTTTTTCCTGATGCTATGATAAAATACTCTGACAAAAGCCACTTAAGAGAGAAAGGGTTTGTTTCAGCTCACAGTTCCAGGTGACAGTTTCTCCCTGGTGGGGATATCACAGCAGCAGGAGATTGAGGCAGTTGGTCACAGTATCCTCAGTCAGGAAGCAGGTAGACAAATGCCTGCTCAGCTGACCTTTTCCTTTTCTATTCAGTCCAGGACCCAAGCCCAGTGGGAATGCTGTTGCCACTTTTCAGGTGGGTCCTCCCATCTCAGTTAACCCTAATCTGGATCATTCCTCATGGGTGGCCACTGAGGCTCATCTCCTGGGTGACTCTAGATAAGTAATTCTAACGGTCACAAGAACGGGCCTCTGCTTCCTCTGACCTTTTCAGGATGTCAAACAAAGCTTCCTCCCACCTGACTGGGAATCCATCAGCTAACAGACCAAGTCCAGGTCTCCTGTGCCCCAGTTTCCCAGGCAAAGTAACCCCCAGCCAAAAGGGGGCCAGACTAGAGGCTGCAGGATTGCAGTATGTAAATGTAAGGGCACACAGACACAGGCTGATGTGGAGTTGTAACTGCCGGGAACCTTAGGAGCACACTGTCAGATGGGTGATGGAAGGATAATGATACTATGCTTTCTTGTTTAACAACCATCAAGGGGGAGAAATGAAGTCCGGGATCAGCACAAGCATTAGCAGTGTTTCTATTAAATGTTTTGCGAATTTAATTTCTTCGGTGAATATTCATTGAGCTCCTAGTCTGAGACTAGGAGGAGACTGAAGCCTGCCGTCTTCCCTTGGAGCACAGAGCTGTGTCTGGTGGCATCACTGGGGAAGCAGCTTTCTCAACTAGTTGTTGGGACCAGGATTGTCCCCAGCTGAGAGGGTGGGCAGAGAACTTCCTTTAGGAGGACCCTGTACTATGGCTTGGGGGTCCTGGAATCTGGACCCAGGAGTCTTGTTTAGGAAAAGAGAGAAAGCAGCTGGCAGGGCAGAAGAAAGAGAACCCATGTTCCCTCTCCATCCTCTGTGCAGCCCTAGTCTGGGGCTAACACAAGATCTTTATCGTGCCAAGCCTGGCAGATGCCAGAGCCCTGATAACTGTGGTCTCACTCACCTGAGGGGCGTCATGTGGAAGAAGATGATGACTGGTATACCACACTTACCTTCTCTGCCAGCTTGGTCTTCAAACAGACCCCTAGATTCACACCACAGGGACTTCACGGAACATCAACAATGGAGATGTGCACACACTGATAAATAGTGAATGAAGCCAGGCCAGACCAGACCCAGAGCAGCCAACATTCCAGAGGTCTCACTATGTGCCAAACAAGACTGATTGTATCCAAGTCTCTCAGGAACCCATATGCAGACACAAAGGATTCTCCCATTCAATGGATGGAGGAACTCAATCATGGAGGCCAGTCACCAAACTGAAGTCTTAGCATCAGCACCAAGGAGGCAGGACCTTCACTGGCCTGGACCCGAGTGCCACTGGGGCCTCTGGTTGCAAGACCCAGACCTCCAGATTCCAAGACACAACTTCGGTTTCCCTCAATTACCTCATATATAGATCCTCGTCAACCTAACACCAATACCACACACCTGGTACACCCTGTCCAGCAGTTGACTTTATTTCGTTCCATAGTAAAGGAAGATTTTTCTCTACAGTTTTATATTTAATCCTTAAAACATTTCCAATTTTTAAAAACTATTACTTTGAGATGACAATATAATTACACCATTTCCCCCTTCTCTTTCCTTCCTCCAAACTCTCCATTATACCCCCTCCTTGTTTTCTTTCAAATTTATGGCCTCTTTTCCTTAGTTGTGTGTGTGTGTGTGTGTGTGTGTGTGTGTGTGTGTGTGTGTGTGTGTGTGTTCCTAAATACATATGTACAACCTTCAGTCTGTATAGTGTTACTGACATGTTTGTTTTTGGGGCTGGCTGTTTGGTACTGGATAAACAAGTGGTGTGCTTTCACTGGGAAGCTATTTCTCCTGCCCTCAGCCCTCCTTAGCTGCCTATAGTTCTGTGTGGAGTGTTGAGGCCTTGTGGCTTTCTCCCATCTCCTTCGGCATGACTGCTGTTATTGTCTTTTCAGTTCCTGCTTAGGCAGCCATGTTGGTGAGATTTCACAGGCATAGCTTCTGCCATTACTAGGAGATACAACCTCATAGTTAAGTCCCTGGTCCTCTGGCTCTTAATCTTTCCATCTCCCCTTCCATAATCTTCCCTGAGCCTTAGCTGTAGGAGTTGGGTTGTAGATGTAGCTTTTGGAACTGGGATCCACAACTGGGCTGTGGTTTTCTAATGGTCTCTGTTGCAAAGAGAAGGTACCTGGATGAGGGGTGAGAACAATACCCCTGTGTGTATAAAGATAAATATTTAGAGTGTAGTTAAGGATTATACTATTTTTAAAGTGCTGCTGATTAAAGTTTTAGGCTCTCCTCCAAGATCCACAACTTCACTAACCCTGAGTGTTTGGCTAGGTTTCCAGTACCGGGCATGCTTTGCCTCTTATTGATCAGGTTTTAAGAGAGCTGTTGGTTACTGCCAAGGTGTGTATACCACTACTGCATCCTTAGGATTATCATGCCATGCTGGTCATCGTGGTTCATAAGCATCATCACTGGGTAGGACTGTTGGTTGTCTCCTTCCTTTGGATGCTTCTGGTACCATGAAAGCCAGTCCTCAGGGAGAAGGCCTTCATGTCAATTCCAGATGTGTTTGAAGTGCATGGTGTCCTCAGCAATAGAGAATTAACTCCTACCTCTGGGAGTCCGAGCTGTAATGGGCAGGAAGAGAGGAGGCTCTGAAGGGAGGTTCAGATTGGTCACGACAGATACAACCTACCTCCTGCAGCTGTGGGGAAAGGCCTGAATCTAAAAGAGATGTAAATCATGGACCTCAGAGTGCAGCAACCCTGGGTCTCCCCAGTGCCATGTAGAAGGTAGAATAATATTTTCTGGAATGTTCTTCTCTCCTTATAGTTTCAAGAACCAGGGAAAAAAAGGAATAGTCTTGTCCTAGTCAGGGTTACTCTTGCTGAAGTAAAACACCACGACCAAAGCAAGTTGGGAAGGAAAGGGATTATTTGGCTTACACTTCCATATTATAGTCCATCACTAAAAGTCAGGGTAGGAACTCAAAACAGGTTGGAAAACGGGAAGCCATGGAGGGGGCTGTTTACTGGCCTTCTCCTCATGGCTTGTTCAGCCTGCTTTCTTATAGAACCCAGAACCACCAGCCCAGGGACAGCACCACCCTCAATGGGCTGGACCCTCCCCCATCAATCACTAGTTTAAAAATGCCCTACAAGCTTGCCTACAGCCCAATCATATGGAGGCATCTTCTCAGTTGAGGCTCCCTCCTTGCAGATGACTCTAGCTTATGTCAAGCTGACATAAAACTGGCCAGCACATGTCTGTAGGATCTTTTACAGATGCCTTAGGTCTCTACACAGAATTACGAATTTAGAGCAGATGAGTAGTCACTCTTCATTATTGAGTGCTGCGTGTGTGTGTGTGTGTGTGTGTGTGTGTGTGTGTGTGTGTGTGTGTGTGTGTAGTAGAGTCATCTGGGAAGAGGAACTTCAATTGAGATAATGCCTCCATCAGATTGACCTGTGGGCAAGCCTGTGCAGCATTCTCTTGATTAATGATGAATGTAGGAGGGCTCCACCCATTGGTGGTGCTGTCCGTGGGCAGGTGGTTCTGGATGGTGTAAAGAAGGAAGCTGAGCAAGCCATGAGGAGCAAGCCAGTGAACAATGCTCTTTCCTGTCTCTGCTTCAGTTCCTGCCTCCAGGCTGCTGCCTCCATTTTCCCTGATGACGGACTGTAACTTGTTGGCCAAATAAACCCTTTCCTCCCACACTGCTTTTGATCATAGTGTGTATCTCAGCAACAAGAAGCAGACCAAGGCAAGTGTGCATATCTGCACACACATACATGTGCCTGAGTGTTCAAGGAGTGGGCATGAGAGAAGGGGGGCTCTGTCAGTGTGACTTCACTTAAACAGTAGGGAAACAGAAGAGAAGAGGGAAGTGTGTGTGTGTGTGTGTGTGTGTGTGTGTGTGTGTGTGCGCGCGCGCGCGCACATTGGCTGGTGCATTCACTGACACTTTCAGAT
Organism: Onychomys torridus; assembly: GCF_903995425.1. Lineage (NCBI taxonomy): Eukaryota > Metazoa > Chordata > Mammalia > Rodentia > Cricetidae > Onychomys > Onychomys torridus. Next base: position 10,866,691 of record NC_050446.1, on the reverse strand, counting down.
CTGAGTGAGGGGTAAAGCCCACACTTGTCTGTTACACTAGGCTCAGGCTGTGACTGGTATTTTGTCTCAGGTCCTCCATGAAGCTGGCAAGTCCAGAAGCTGACCGTGTGTGTTGAACTGTCTCCTGTGCATGGCATGATGACTGTTATCTTGAAGTCGGAGTGGCTGTGAGGACCCACCTGAGATCCTAGAATGGGTGTATGTCATTAGGTCCTCACCAGAGGTTCTAGTCACTCATCCACCTCCTGTCGGTTCTGATTCCACCCAACTGCACATGGTTTTAGCAGGTGCTAGAATGTATTGGAGGTGGAAAGTTGACAGGGATCCACTCCGGGGATGTGGGTTTCATGGGTCATGATTCATGCTGGGATGGGACTTTTGGTGCTATGCCTGCTCATGTCTTGCATGATCCTGTGAGAAACCCCTCACTCATGTTCATGCAAGTGATTCCAATAAAGCGATTGGCTCACCACTCGAGACTTGGGTAGAATCTTCACTCGTCACTTCTCTCTGCACCCAAGGTGAATAGAAACAGATTCCATGAAGTCACACAATGCCCTGGCTCTTTCCTGGTGACCCAGTTCCTTGCCCCTGAAGCACTTGAGCTGTTGAGCATTGCAACTCAGGAAATAGAGTTTTCCACCTCAGTGAGTGTCTGGAGGAGACAGCAGGTGCCCTGGGGCCTCGTTGATGGATGGTGGAGCACAGCCCCAGCCATGGGCTGCCCCAGACGTCTGGAGCTGGATAAGCAGGCGTCTGAGCTGCAGCCACCTCCTTCCCTGCCCGATTGTCTCTGAGGGTTCACCACTGCTGTGGTGCAGCTGGAGGGCCCTAGCACACCCTGAGCCCAGCACATTAATCCTATCTGGCTTCTACAATAGCAGCATCCATTCATCACCTTGTCCATCTATCCCTTCACTGGGCCAATGTAAATCCAATGCTGACTGCAAGCCTGCTGGCCCTGGAGCAGCAAGGAGACCTTGCTGAGGGAAGCCATGTTCCATGGAGACAAGGATGGCTGCCCTTGAACACAGAGGCTGAACCCAGGTGGGCTGGTAGCAAAGGTTCTGGATGAAATCATGATGAGGCTCCAGAGAGTGGAGTGCCGGGAGGGTCTGCCAGGTGCTGCAGTGAGGCCAGGAGTGGCTCCTGGTGTATGAGTGTGAGCCCAACAGAACAAACAGAAGGGCAGGTGGGAGAGAATGCACGGAGGCCAGCAGTGGAGGGATCTGCTCCACCTGGATGAGGGCTGGACAGAGCAATCCAGGGGAGAAAGGCTGGTTGGATCCAGGGCTTATGATAAGCTGATTTTCTTCTCTGATAGTCAAACCCCTGAGTGAGGCTCTTAACCTTCACCATTCATGACACCGCTGTTTGTAATGTCAACACTCATTTTCTAGGCCTCCAGAGGTGGCTAGGAAAGATGGAGTCTAGGCACCAGCTAGGCACCCATAGACATACAAACCTGAGGCAGCCCAAACCATAATCACTGGAAGGGACAGCTGGGAAATGGCTTCAGGGCCTACCTGAGCCAGCTCTAGACCCAAGCGACTTCTGTAGGTGACAATTGAAACAAACAGGAAAGAAGAGGCTCTGGCCTCCTGGGAGCTCCATTTCTGCATGTGTTCTAGGGAAGAGCAGGAGAGAAGGGACAAGAGCAGCTCTGTTTTCAAGAATCTGGGGACTGGAGGGAGATTGGCACCCAGGCTGGGGCCACAGACTGTGGAAAGCTGGCACATCCCTCCCGGTCCCAGCCCTGCTCTTTGAGATGTCAGAAGGGAAGTGTAATTAAGGCCATACAGCTGGGAAGGATTAGTATTCCAACCTGGAAATCCTAGGCTTTAATTAGTAATTAGGCCCTTTCTACAGAGCCTGCAAACAAGCAGAGGTTTGGTGACCTTTCTCCTGAAGGCGCTGTGACAGCCTGGCTGGCAGGCTGCTACACCTGGGGCTCTTTCAGACAGGCTTGGATGAGAGACATAGCAAAGGGTGGAGGTAGCCCTGCTCTTCCTTGTGGGTCTGCCAGTAAGGGGCTGCTTCTGCAGATTCCAACCCCCTACCTAGCTTCCCAGAGCTCACAGCCAATCCATCAGGGCCCTGGAAATGACAGGTCTGGTGGCTTGTCCAGCATGAGCCAGAAGTCACCACATTTCCATCAGGAATGACCCTGAGCTCCTGCAGATGTGAATCAGGATGGGATTGCATCCAGCAGGGAGGTGAGTAGGAGACCATCAGGCTCTCAGCTTGTCACCTAGAATCACATGGCCCTTCTGCCCTTTCTCTGTCCCTCATGTACTAAAAAAATCATCAGCCTCTCTGACAGGCCTGCCTCCTAACCTGTTCCCAAAAAGGTAGGAGATGCCATGAGTCATGTGCGGCCTGATGGCCAAGCTGTGACCAGGACCCAGGGCTACAGCTCCCAGCTTCTCTTCCCGAGACGAGTCTCTGAACCCTCCTAGAGCTGCCCAGCTTCCTGTTTGTTCACATTTCCCGTCCAGCATCATAAGAGACGCTTCCATCTATGGTGTATTGGCACATGTGGGTACCAGTCCTCTTACACCATCCTAGGAAAGAGCATGCCCCGGGACACTGTTTGGGTCTGACCTCTGCCTCTCTGGGTGTCCTATAACTATGGCCAGCACCTCACAGGACATGGACATCTATGATGCTTCCAGGTGTTTGCAAACACCTCTCAGAGAGGGGACAGACCTGTTTGAATTCAATATCAGTCACATCAAGGTGACTCTGGAGACCCCTGTGTATGAGCGTGTCCCACTCATGAAGCCAGCAGGGCAGGTGACTATGAAGTGCTGTCCATGGTGGGTCAGTGGTCAGCACCAATTATGTCCAGGCAGCTTGACATACCTGGCTGGATGCAGGCTATCATACCACAGACAACACAGAGAATGACACAGAATGTCTCATCCTTGTGTCCATCTCTAGCAAAGATCCCTTCCCTAAAACCCAGGCTAGCCCCTGAGGTGACAGTGGGAAGGAGGAGCCCCCTTCACCAGAATAATGTAGCTTGCAGAGTTCATAGTAACTGGGATGTAAACTCTCCCTTCTAGCACTGTATAAACTTTAATTGGGCTTTTTAAAGGTCACAAAAGCAAATGCTTTCTCGTAAAGAAACCATTCAGGCATGCTCAGACACAGGTGACTGTCAGCAGAAGCTGGTGGTATATGCCAGGATAAAGGTGTCTCCTGCACACGTGCATACCCATGCCTGGTGTGCTCCATCTCTGGGAAGCTGTTACAGTCTCCCGCATCTAGGCTGTGGGGTTGCTGTTACCAGCCATAAGACTAAGGACTCTCACTGGCACTGTGGAATGGTGGGAAGTTGGAAGGCTGCCCTGGAGCTGGAGCTCCACACAGCCCTTTCCACCTACCCTCACCTTCCTCTGTGTCATAGGCTCATGCTGAGGAGCTAGCATGATGTCAGTCAGCTAGCACCCTGCTGGCCTTTCAGCTTCTGAGGTGTATATAGTCTCAGATGGGGAAACTGAGGCCCAGAGGGGTTAAGTCACTTACCTTGATCATTCATAAAGTGGCTGTTACCAGATTCAACCCCAGGTTTCTCATCCTCTCCTCAGCATCGGTAGCCAGGCTGCCTGTCTGATACTGTCAATACGCATACGGCCACACTACACGACTCTATAATCGACCGATCAGGCATGAGATAACGGTAGATTCATCCACGATCGATCGAAGTCGATTCATATCTCCACACATACGTCATCGATAAAACATCTCGATCGTCACGGAAACCCTGACCAACAACTCAAAAGAAGGCTTCTTATACCTGTGGTTTATGTTAGATGATCTTTGACTCTTGGAAAGAACATTGTTAATCCAGACATTTAGTTATATATTGAAAGAAAAGATGAGAAGGAGGTCTGGATACTGCATTTGCCTAACAAGGACCTTACCTGACTGCTGCTCCAAAAATGTCTGTCGCCAAGGCCTACCTACACATGTCTCAGTTGGCCCTAAGACCTCTCATTGTCTAGCTGTGGAAGAACACCTCTAAGTCAGCCCCAACATAGGGCAACATTATTCCCACCTTGAGTTAAATTTCCATCTCTGTTAAAGTCCTCCTACTCTGGCTTGGGGAAAGTCTTTTAAGTACATATGCCAGTATAATCTTCCTATGCCTCATCTCTCCCTTTCTAATTTCTTGGAACACCCCAAGTTGAGGCAGTTCAGGAAAGCTGAAGGTCTTATGGTAGTGATCTATGACAGGAAAGAGGCCTCACATAACCATTTTGGTATGTGGGTCCCAGCCAGGGAAGTTTGTGCTCTGTTTGGATCCCCTGTGAAAGCAGAATATGTCTAGCCGTTTACTCTGAATAGGAGCTGAGAGCTGAGAAACTGAGCAAGTGAAGGAGGAGGCTTCCATGGAACTTCCTGGATGTCCCTGAACAAAATCCTGAAAGTGTTGCCAAACACCTTCCCCCTCCCAACCAGACTGTGAAGCACCACCCTCTTTTGACACTCAAGAAAAGTGGTCCCAAGACATGCCAGCTTTACCAAGGTCACTTGTCTATTGGACAGCAGGGACACCATTGGAGGCTAGACTAGTCAACTTCAAAACTCAGTTCTTAACAAGGATTCATCAAGAGGTGAGGAATGTTGCTTTGGGACAAAGGTGTTTCCAGGGTTGTAGCAGGCCCTTAATACCAAAGGAGGAAGAGAGATGGGTTGCCATTTGCTATGGTGAATGCCATGGGGTCTGAAAGAAGTACCCATGCCTTTTCCATCTCTCTTTCCCTCTTTCCTTCCCTCCTTTACAAATGTTCATTGACCTCAAGAGAATGCTTTGCTTCGTTGCCAAAACACAGTCTTAAGTATCTCTGAGGACTAACTTGTTTGCTGATATTTCCCTAGCCCATGGGGACATGGTCCTAAGAAAGAGGCTGATGGGAAGGAGAAATAGAAACAAATCCCAAGACTACAAATAAAAAGCAGAATTGGATGTCTGAGTCGGCACCAGGCTGAGCAGAATGTGAGTGTTGAACAAAATAAGAGCCCTGGGTTAGACCAGACTTGAGCCGTGACTGATCAGCACAGTTGGAGATAAGGCTATGGTGGAAAGCAAAGCTGTGTTCCTCAGGGACAGCCCTGGTATGTCTTGGTTCTGACTGCAGCAGTGCACAGGTAGCTCATCTTCTTCTGCATCCTGGGTTTCTGAAGGGTCCCAGCCATCCAGCAACAGGAAAAATAGAGCCTGTTCCAGGCTAAACGTGGCCAAGTCACACACCAAGATCTAGGCCACACAATGTCCGCAATTGGGAGGTTGTGACAGGCTGTCAGACAGAGATGGAATGGACACTTGGCCAAATAAAGACCAAATTCACAGGTGTGATGACTAAATGTTCTGACCCATGGTTGCTAGGGAGCAACCCTTCCACAGAGCCTGGGTAGGTCTGTGTTGGCAAAGCTGGGTGGACCAGGCTGTTCTCAGTGTAGTAACTCTCTCAATGCCTAGGAAAGCATGGTCTTGAATTGAGGACCAGATTTTGTCAGAGCAAGGCCCACTCACTCCTCAGTGTGGCATCCTGTTCTCAGACCTCACTGATTGGGCATGGTGTAGGCACACTGCTCTGGGCACCCTCCTTCCTCCTTTGCCGCAGGAGTTCCCATGGGGCTTTGCTGTGTAACCTCATTGCAGTAGCTTTGGGGACAGAATGATTGGAGCTGCTAACACTTGCAGAATCCACTTGAACCTACTCACAGTGCTAATTAAGATGATTCACTTCTGGCTTGTGGGTGTTCTGCTGGGTTTAGCACGTTCTGGCCATTCCTCACTCTGGAGCGAATAAACTGCCCAGGGCCTCTCCTTACTAGACTCCTAGACTCAGTGGGGCTTGTTCACCTTCACAGGAAGATCTGGTTCTGAGGGTCCCATCTCCAAGATAGAGCCATCTCTTTGGACTCCTCCCCATCAGTATTCAATACTTCATATTCTTATGTTTCTGTCCTTGTTGACCTCAAAGAGTTATGACAGCCCCATATTAAAATTGCTGGGTGCCTGTTAGGACTCAGACCTTGTGAATGATGCATTTGGGGGTGGGGGAAGTATGTAGGAGTGGGGTTTTCAGAAGAGTGACAAGTGGGTGATTGAAGGAATCGTCCCCAAGACAGTAGAAGAGTCAGGCTGGAGTGAAATAACCAGAGGGGTGGAGGAGGGCCTGGAGCAGAGAGCTGTACACATCTCAGCAGAAAGTGAGGCCTAGGCCAGGAAGCCAGTCTGGGGCATCTTAAAGAGACAGTCTTCAGAGGGCAGATAGGCAACGAGTACAAGTGTGAGTGGGCCACGTGAGGACATGGCCTCCTGAGTGCAGTTGCAGCCACTGGAAGACACTAGGGATGAAACCTGCTTCACAGGTGTGAGCTCACTGGACATAGACACCAAATGCAGTTCCACACCTACTGCACAGGACAAGGAGTCAGGAGCATAAGGAGATAGGCTGACTGGCCAGCAGGAGATGAGCTGGACACTGGGAGTAGGTCAAGAGAGATCCAGGGGTAAGGAGTCTGTAGTCCTCTAGGTCAGGAGGGGAGAAGGTGGCCAAGGCTGGGGACCTCGTAGGTGAGGAACTCTGAGAAGCAGGGCCACGACTCCTCAGCTTGAGAGGAGGAGAGCTGGGAGGGCCCCCTGGGCCAGATGATAAAGGACCTAAGACTTCTGGCCGAGGAGTTTTAAGACCTAAGCAAAATGCACGAACCCCATGTATTCTATTTTGCAGCATAAGCTTTATGATACATAAAATAGCATTATGGGGGAAATTAGAGGAAAAAACAGTGTTGGGTTGACATAAAAATGACCATGCCCCGTGACCTATGGATCCCAACCCTGTGAGTACCCTTAAAAGGGAAGGGACAATACAGATATATAATTAAAGATCGGGGTTAGCAGATTTGCCTCTATTATTCATTGTCACCACAAGGGTCTTTATATGAGGGAGGCAAAGGTCAGAATTGGTGGGCAATTCACTGATGGCAGCCAAGTTTGGATGGTGAGCTTTGAAGGCTGAGGAACAGACAGAAGCATCTGGAAGCTGAAGCAGGGACAGGAACAGCATCTCCCTGGAGCGTCCTGCAGAAGGCAGCCCAATGACTACTGACTTTAGACCTCTAATGCTGGTGACATTTGTGGGGACATGTTACAACAGGTGTCACAAACACCCTCCCCCCAAACCCTGGCTTAGTCCTCGCAGAATTCTTTTACAAGTACTTAAGATGGGAAATGTCCCTAAGCTCACTAAGCTTTTGCAAAGAGTATTTCTCCCATGTTATTAGCAAATTGTTTGTAATGACTTCTCATTATGAGCAAATTGTTTTGTTTTGTTTTGAGACTGCCTCACGCAGCCCTGGCTGGTTGAGAATGGCCTTGAACTTCTCATTTCGGGCTTCTACCTCCCAGACACTAGGACTGCAGGTGCATTCACCACACCTGGATCATTCGATGCTAGGAATTGAACCCAGGGCTTCATACATGCCAAGGAAGCATCCTACCAACTGAGTCATATACCTTGCCTCACAATCAAATTTAAAAAGTGGAGGATGAGGTAATTGGGAGCCAGGTTTCAGGAAGAAAATGATTCATGCCGAATCAAGCATCAAGCCCAGAAGCCAGAATAGTTCTTAGTAGAAGGAGCTAGGGACCAGGCTGGAGTGGTGGAGGATGAAGTCACTGTTGTACAAAAGGAGAGAGAGAGAGAGAGAGAGAGAGAGAGAGAGAGAGAGAGAGAGAGAGAGAGAGAGAGAATGGCCTATTTCTAATGCCAGAGGTGCATATAGACTCACATTTACCAGACCACAAGGTAGCAGGAGGCTCTGGGCCCCTGTCTTCCCTAGCAGGGATGCCTGGGTGCTTTGTGTTCATCTGATCTCATGTATCAGGGAGAGAGATGGAATTTCAAGCCCCAGGAGCATGGGGAATTTGGGGTAGTTACTTAGTTAGGGTTTTATTTCTGTGAAGAGATACCATGACCATGGCAACTCTTATAAAGGAAAATATTTCATTGGAGCTGACTTACAGTTCAGAGATCTAGTCCATTATCATCTTGGTGGGAAGCATGGTGGCATGCAGGCAGACATGACACTGGAGAGGGAGCTGAAAGTTCTACATCTAGATCTGCAGGCAGTAGGAAGAGAAAGTGACATTGGGCCTGGCTTGGACTTCTGCATACCCAAAGCATACCCACAGTTGTAGTGGGTAGCTGTTCCAGCTTTGACTTGGAAGTACCACCCCCATTGAGGCTTCTGTAATGGTCACGCCTACAAGGTGGGGCTGAGACAGGAGTCCTTAAGACCTGAGATCCAGATGTGCTGGCTCTCTTGGTTCCTGGATCCTGGACACTGGAGGTAGATTGAGTAGAGTTTTACAGAGAACAGTGCTGGACTGCACTACACCTTTCCCGGATCCTGTAACCTATCCATTTACTTGTAAGTTATTCCACAAAATAAACCTCCCTTTTAACTGCGTGGAGTTGCCTTAATACTACAACCAATATCTGGTGCTCATGTGAGGCAAATCACAAAGACCTGTGTGACTTCCACTCTCAGCCTCCTCTGTGGCTGCTGTGGCATGCTTTCCACACTTACCACACTAAGTGCTGGGGTTGCTATGAATGTGTTCTCCAACTGATTGATAAATAAAATGCTGATTGGCCAGTAGCCAGGCAGGAAGTATAAGCAAGTCAAGCAGAGAAGAGAATTCTGGGAACAAGAAGGCTGAGGCAGGAGTTGCCAGCCAGACACAGAGGAAACAAGATGTAAAAGTACTGGTAAGCAACAAGCCACGTGGCAACTTATAGATTAATAGAAATGAGTTAATTTAAGATGCAAGAGCTAGTCAATAGTTAGCCTGAGCTAATGGCCTAGCAATTTTAATTAATATGAGCTTCTGAGTGATTGTTTTATAAGTGGGCTGCAGAACTGCGGGACCCTGAGCAGGACTGGAGAAAACTCCAGCTACACACAGGGATGCACTTCCTCCATCAGGGTCACTCCCCCAACAGTGCCCTCCCTACGAGCCTGTGGCGGCCATTTTCATTCAAACCGCCACAGTCCGCTCCCTGGCACTCATAGGCATGTGACTGTATCATAATGCAAAAGCATTCAGTCCAACTTCAAAAGTCCCCACAGTCTATCAGTCTCAACTCTGTTTAAAAGCCTGAAGTTTAGGGGTGGAGAGATGGCTCAGTGGTTAAGAGCACTGGCTTGTCTTCCAGAGGACCTGGGTTCAATTCCCAGCACCCACATGGTACCTCATAATTGCCTGTAACTCCAGCTTCAGGGGATTATACAGACATACATATATGCCAAACACAAAATAAGCACGAAATAAAAAGTAATTTTTTTTTTATTTTTAAGGTATTATTTTTTTTTAAGTTCAAAGTCTCTTCTGAGACTCATGGCAATCTCTTAACTGTAATCCTCTATAAAATAAAAATTAAAAGAGAGATCACATCCTTCCAACAAATAGTGCCACAAGATGTAAATTATCATTAAAAAAGAGGAACGTGAGCATGGTGAGGAAACACTGGACCAAAACAAGACAAAAAGTAAGCTAGGAAAACTCCAAACTGCATCATTTTTAAAAAATTTATTTTTCATTTTCTCTTTTGAAGCGAGGATCGAACCCAGGGCCTTGTGCTTGCAAGGCAAGCGCTCTACCATTGAGCTAAATCCCCAACCCCTAAAAGATTTATTTTATAATTTAATTTAATTTTACATATCAGCCACGGATTCCCCTGTCCTCCCTCCTCCAGCCCACCCTTCATTCCCATCTCCTCCAGGGCATAATGGCTGATGCCAAAGTGTCAAAGAACCCTTCAGATCTCCCACTCCTTTCAGCTTTGTTGACTGCAACACACTTCTTTCCCTTGGGCTGGTTCCACTCCCTGTTATCAGCTCTCCTCAGCAGGTATCCCATGATTCCGGCCTCTCCAGCATCTGGGAGTCTCCAAGCTGATCTTCACTTTCATGGCTTCACACAATGGCCTCTGTAGGCCTTCATACAGGGACACCCCTGACATCTGCCTGGCCTCGTTGGCTTTCCTTAGCTGTGGAAGGAGATTCCATAACCCCTTTCTTCTGTCCTTGACTCTAAAGCCAGAACTACGTGGCCAAAGCTGCCAAACTCTGCTGCTTGCTGGGGCTGAAACGTGGTCCCGTTGTTCAAATACATTTTCACCAGATTTCCGTTTTCAATGGTTTCCTTCACTGTCTAAGTTTGGCTGTCCTTGAACTCAATTCATAGACCAGGCTGGCCTCAAACTCAGAGATCTACCTGCCTCTGCCCCCTGAGTGCGGGAATTGAAGGTGTGTGCCACCATGCCCAGTCCTAAACATTTCTTTATTTCCTTTTCACAAGTTGGAAGCTTAGCTGGATGGAGTCTTGCTCTTAGGTCCTTTTATTCCAACTGGCAAGCCAAGCAAGGAAAACCACAAAATGGACAGTTATGGAGAAAAGGGACACCTGAAGGCGTAAGCAGATAAAGGCAAAACCTGATGCTAGTCGGAATAAAGGGCGGAAAGCAACCACATTCTTCTCCAAACAGTCTCTAGTCTACATACTAAGATTCTTCTCCTCTGAAACCAGGTCCCCACAGTTCACATTACCCTCAACAACACTGTTTTTCATGCTCCTTCTAGTATGGCCCACTAAGCCTCACTTAAAGCGTTCAGCTGCTTTTCAATTCCAAACTCCCCACAACATGGTCAGGTCTATCACAGCAATACCCCAGTCCCTGGCACCAACTTCTGTCTTAGTTAGGGTTTTATTACTATGAAGAGAGAATGTCACGAGGCCTAGTTTGGGCTTCTGAAACCCCAAAGCCCACCCCCAATGACACACTTCCTTCAACAAGGCCACATCTCCCATTAGTGCCACTCCTGCCTATGGCAGCCATTTTCGTTCAAACCACCACAGACGGAGTAGATCAGACAGCCCGTAAGACCATCCTCCACCCCAGGAAAATTATAATCCAACATGCACTCTGTAGGATATAGAGAAAACTGATTTTTGCTCAGTTGGTGTGTCAGACATTTTGCCTTTTGTTTGGGTGGACACTGATTCTGTAGAAAGAGCCTAGTTTCTTCCTCTGGAATTTATTGCTGAGTGTCTGTGGGGTACTTTGTTCCTCCTAACTGAAGTCAGAGTTGAAGTGCATATCACCAATGTGGACCTGTCTGTCTTCCACTCACTCCTTCAAGGATGAAACTGAGTCTTCCTGGTGGGCGCTCTTCCCAGAGTGGAGGGTGCCCCCTGTTCTCCCCTCCTGTGTTTGGCCACCTTCGTGGGTGTGGGCGGAGCTTCTAACACTACCATATAGGAAAGAAAGGCACAGACAGTGTCCCTCACAGGGCATGGTGGATCTTCCCTGAAGACATTAATCACAACTTCTGAGCAGGCACAGAGGGAGGCTGAAGACACACCAAAGAGAGGGAGGGAACAGGGTGTGGCCTTGGCGACCATCAACAACAGACTGTTCTACATTCTTGGAGATGATTCCTCTGGGGACATTTGGTCATCAGTGTCCAAAGTGGAGTGAACAGCAAGGAGCCATGTGCTAAACACAGACAGGCAATGCTAGGCCTTCTCAGAACCAAAGGAGAAATGGCCACCAGATCCTCACGGATTTGTATCAGGGAAGGAGTATAAGGAGATGGGGAGGGATGGTAAAGGAAAAACTTGGGTTTGGGGGCTGGCAGTACCCCACCCTATCCCCCTGCCCCACACCAGGTAAAATATTCAGTGCAGAGTTGGGTTCTGTGTGAAGTGTTCTTTGAAACCCTTGAGCATGGCCTTATTGGGAAAACAGGTATTTATGATTAAAAGTCTCAAGATGAGATCAAATGGATTACCTAAATCCAAGGGCAGGTGTCCTGATAGGAGACCCTTGGGTGACAGACATGGATGGTAAAGAAAGGTTGAGGTTGATCTGATGCAGCTATAAGTTCAGGAGCATCTGGTGCTCAAAGGCTGCAGAGACAGGAAGGCCTTCCCTTGGGGCCTCTGGAGGGAACCAGCCCTGTTGCCTACATTCAGACTTCTGGCCTCTAAAACCAACACAGATCAAATCAGGGGGCAGCATCCTTACAACAGTTCAAGGTCACTCCAGGGGAGGAGACATGTGTGTTGGTAACTGCCCCAAACCCTAGTAGCTCAGAACACGGGTCTGGAGGCAGTGGTATTCTCCTACTTTGATTTCTCTCCCAGTGAGGCAATCCATTCTTTCAGTTCTTCACTATGCTCTCCAACCCTTGGTGTGGTCTCTCTGTCAAACGGCTCAGGGCACCACTTGTGGGAACTGTGGGCAGGATTGGGATGCACCATTCCAGAGAAGAAGGTCCCACATAGAGGTGCACAGCTGGGCCACCAGAGTTGTTGGTCCATCCTGTGGGCCCAAAAACTGGTCCCTTACCTTCCTCCCAGGATTGAGACTGAGTGTAGACAGGAGCCCCTGGGTTGATCCATGATTGGTGCCTAGTACCTGCTACCAAACTTCAGCCATGTCAAACCAAAGAAGTTAATCCCCCATGGGAAGAGTCCTAACCAGCAGTGTGGCAAATAATTTGCTACCTAGAAACTTCTGGAAGATATATTTGATGGAATAACCACTGACTCTAGTACTTAACCATACATTTGCAGAAACTGTCTGAACCTTCCAAATAACATAGAAATGAAGCTCACGGTTCACCTCAGATGCCACCTCCATGCTCCCCATATCCAATTAACCACACATCCCTACCACATCCCAGTGTGAGGTGAGAGACAGATCTAAGATTAATTTTTCATGGAGCATCAGACTGTAAATGATTTTTCTATTTACTTATGTAACTCCTACATAAAAGATGATGGTATTTAATCAAATATGGACCAACTGCAAATTATGCTAGATAAACAGAGTGAAAAAAATTCAATATACTATTGACTGTACATTCATATGTGTATATATATATTATTGATATATATTTAAGAGTAGTAATCTATTCACATTGTTAATGCTTTGTGGAATAGTTACAGATTTTGAAAACACTGGCTTGTGGTTTAGTGAAATTTCAGTGTTGTAATCCTGTTAAAATCAGGAGTATGTTGGAACATATAGTTTTTTAAATTGTGTTCCCACTCACTTCAGTATCTCTAAGTACCTAAGAAGCCTCCTAAAACCTCTCAGAAGAGCTCTATTTATTTTAATCAGTAATCTTGAAGCCTCCAAAAGGAGGGATCTCAGCTAGAGAGATATCCCCAAACTAAGCAGCAGGCATGGGACAACATCTAGAGATTTTTTGGTTATCACAGCTTCTGCTGGTATCTGTTAGGCGGAAGTCAGATGTACACAAAACAGACAATCATCCAGCCCCCAAACTGTCACCAATGCTGAGTTGGGAGAGCCTGGTCCTGACTCGGTGTCTGGTGCAAATGCAGCCTTGAAGTGTCTGGAGCATGGAACTGGATTCCAAAGCAGCATTTTTCACTCTTCATGCATCTGTGTCTACCGCTGCTGGGACATTTTTCCCATCTTCCCTTTCACCTTAGCATTTCTGTCTTTAGTATATAACCTTGGTGTACTGGATACCTTTATGTCAACTTGACTCAAGCTAGAATTATCCGAGAGGAAGGAACCTCAAGAAAATGCCTCTGTAAGACTGGGCTGTACACAAACCTGTGGGGCATTTTCTGAATTAATGATTGATGAAGGAGGGCCAGCCCAATATAGGTGGTGCCATCCCTGGGCTGGTGGTCATGGGTTCTATAAGGAAACAGGCTGAGCAAGCATGGGGTACAAGTAAGCAGCTTCCCTCCATGGCCTCCGCATCAGCTACTGTTTCCAGGTTCCTACCCTTTTTGAATTCCTGTCCTGACTTCCTCCAATGATGAATAGAGACATGGAAGTGTAATCCAAATATATCCTTTCCTCCTCAACTTGCTATTTGGTCATGGTGTTTCATCATAACAATGGAAACCCTGGCTAAGACACTTGGTATTGTTTTCAGGGATGGCCCCACTCTACCATCTTGAACCCTCTGCACTAGGCTGCATACTCACTGAGGTTATAGCACTTGCTCAAGATATTTGCTGGTTGAGCCACTGTTGGGGTGGATTCTGCTGTCCCAAAGGCTTCCCCCACCACCACCCCAGCTTGTTTATTCCTGTCTTGCCACAAATTATGCCTGGCCCAGAGCCTACCTGGTTGTGGGTAGATGTTTGCTCCCTGGCTGGCTGCGTGGTTAGGATGCATGAAAGAATGGATGTTTTTGTCTATAGATGAATGGCTGGATGGGTGAATGAATAAGCATATGACAAGCAGATAGGTAGATTGCTAGAAGGATGAGTGGGTGGATGCATGCGTAGGTGGATAGACAGGGAGATGGATGGAGAGCAGATGAATGGGTAGGAGTGGATATGTTGGTGGATGGATAGATGGATAGGAGGATGGACAGATGAATAGATAGCTGAGTAGATGGATGAGTGGGTGGTGGATGGATGGTTGAGTAGATGCATCAATAGATGGATGGATGGATGGATGGATGGATGGATGGATGGATGGATGGATGGATGGATGTGGGGTGCCTGAGAAAAATGGTATCAAGTAAAATCCAGCATTCTTAGTTTCAGCTCAGATATTGATATTTTTACCATAAATGTGCATTAAATAATATATAAGATGTGTCCATGCTAAAAAATTATTTGTTGTTTATCTGAAATTCAGGTTTAATTAGTTTTCCTGCAGTTTTACCTGCTGAGTCTGGAAACCCTCCCCCCCACACCGAGAACTGCAGGAGGGGGAGGGGGAGGCCTCCTCTCTCTGCAGACACCATGGGAAGTTCTGAGGCAGTCTGAAGACAATGCTGGGAGTCTTTCCCTCAGTAGCCTGTATGCTGCCTCTGGGTCTTGAAAGCTGACAGGGTGGCCCAGACACCATAGCTCAGTGCAAGCATTTGCAGGGCCCTGGGGGCCACCACTCAACCACCCTATTTCAAGACCCCTTTCCTTGTCTCAGTAGGTCCCACAAACCATTAGAAAGTCCCAGGCCTCCATCTGTAGAAGGGGGACTTTTGTCAAAGGCTTCTGATGACAGCTCCAGGCTCCTTGGTGATAGCGCTGGCTCTGCCCTTAAAGGGCCAAGAAACCAACTGCAAAGCCTAGCTGATCCATTTGAATGTTTGTGCATCTGCATGTGTTTATGGGGCTTTGCCTATTCTAGAAACTACCTGTTAAAGTTTTGGTAAATTACTGGCCCCAGGGTGTGGGAGGCAGCCAGCTCACAGTAGGCTACAAATGGCTGGGGGCAGGGATGGAAGGGAGGCTGGTCAGGAATACAGCCATGGTTGGAGGGCCTTCCAAAATCCCCTGCAAGAACAAAGATAAGAAGCAGTCCCACCCACCACCTTCCCAGCTGGCCATACCCAGACAGAGCTAGTGCTGATACCCACAGCCCCTGGACTTGCCTGATGATGTTCCCCATGTAGTAAATATCCCTGGGTATTCTGTGCCAGCTGTGCTAAGAATACCTGTTCCACTCTGGACCCTGGGGCAATTCAGGAAAGCTTCACACAGCTCAGCTCTAGGGAGTCAAGGGCTCTCCTGAAGAGAGGCATCGAAATACATCCTGAAAATGGAGGAATCAGGAGCACAGTGCACAGAGCAGCTACTGGGTGCCAGACCAGGAAGAGAGAGAGAAAGTCAGTGGCCCTGGTGTGACTTGAGGAGGAGAGAAGAGACACTCTACTTCTGCCCTGCCAGTCAGGGTAAAGAGGAGCTACTGTACCAACCATGCAATCTAGTCCTGGCAGAGACCTCCAGGGACCCACTCACAGAGAAACTTGCCCTTGCCCCACCTATCTTAAGATCACCTGGGGAGCTGGAGAAAGCCTGGCACTAGCCACCCTTTGAGCTGGGGTGTGCTCCAGGCATGGGTCACAGAGCTTATCCCACAGATTCCACAGAGAAGTCAGGGTATGGACCTCTGAGGCCCAGAAGGCACCCAGGCCAGAACTTCATGGGGCACTCTGCCCAACCCTTGTTCCCTAAAATGAAACATAGATGGCACATGCTCCACCTACCTTCCCAGGAAAGCCTCCACCTCCCCTGGGCTGTGAATAGCACAAGCCATGGACAGGGGTGGCCCTCATTTCCAGCAGGAATGGTTTGGGTCCCCGCCGCTCTGGCTGCCAGTGTGACTGCTCAGCTGTCCCTGGCACTTAAGCTGAAGGCAGCTATCCCTCCCAACGAGTGTCCAGCTCTACTCGGCATAGTTTCGGGACTTAATGATCTTTCTCTGCCGAGTTGTAGGAAATGAGAAGTGAACTTGACGTGGGAGATCAACTTGCCCTGAATAAAGGAAATAAGACCTGGAATCTTGCCAGGACCTCAGTTCTGCAGGTGCAGACTCACATCACTTCCCATCACCCACAGTCAAGGTAGGGCCCCAAAGTAGAAAACCTTTCCAAAAATAGACCTCAGTAACAGATGCCATGGGCAATTATTATTTTTCTTTGGGATGCTAAAATTTCCTTCTCACCCAGATATTTTTTGCTTTGCTGAAAATATCCTCCCTCAAACACAAAGACTCCTGGAGTTACAGGGGTGGCTGGCCACACCAGGATGGTGTGTGTGACAAGGGCAGGTATCTGTGGGTGGGTGGAGGGGTGGAAGCCACATGATGAAGACCCAGGGGCAGGGCACTCCCTGGCCTCTCTCTCTTCTGCAGCCCAAAGGTGAACAAGAAAAAAGCAAAGGACGGCAGAGGGAGCAGCTGCCAACAGAGGGAAAGAAAAGATCTGAATTACATTTGACAAAGAGCTGGGAAGTGCTCCGCAAGCCTGGGGCTCCAGAGTGATGCCCTGCTTTGTGGGTTAGGCATTGGCCCCATCCTCCCCAAAGGGCGTTTGAAGTCCTAATCTCCAGCACCAGTCAGTGTGGCCTTCTGTAGAAATGTGGTCTTTGCAGGTGTCAACAGTTAGGATTGGGGTTGTATTGGGGCATGGTGGCCCCCAGCCCTGTCGGCTGGTGCACTGATGAGAAGATGGGGACACGAAGATACAGGAAAAGGGTGAGCTTGTGGCAGTGGAGACAGATTGGAGTAATGTCCCTACAAAGCCAGCAGCAGCCATCAGAGACCCAGTCTGCAGCTTGGGTCACAGTTAAAGGACTCAAGCCTGATAACATTACATGTCAGACTTCTCCCTCCAGAATTGTGGGGCCATGGTTTTGCTGTGATGGTTGCCCAGGGTGGGGAACTTGGTAGGTCAACCCCAGGGTCCTACACTGGACACTGGACTTCTTCCTTAAGGGATGGTTCCCAGTTGCTAGTTGCTCTTCTGGAAGTGAGTAATTGTTCTCCCCTCAATGTTTTTTGCTTTTAATTTGTATGTCTGATGTGCACTCAGTGATGTGTGTGTATATATGTATATATGTATATATATATACCTGTTAAAGCTCAAACACGGGCAGGGACACAAGGCGACAGCTCTCCGTTCTCCAAGACTGTCTTGGAGCTACATGCAACAGACGGAACACTGGAGCGGAGCCTGGAAGAGCAGACGCAGGATGTCTCAACAGTTGGCAGACAGGAATGAGCAGCACAAAAATACCCCCTCAAATGCACCTGGGCCTGGCCAGAGCAGCACAGATGAGCAGCCAGTGGCCTGTGAAGCCCTTCCTACCTGGCCAAAGACCTGCAACAAAGGCAGCCCAGCCATCCCCAGGACCAAGGTCCCATAAGTCATACTCTCCTGTCTCCTTCCCAAGGCCCCGCCCCAAGCCTGACGGTGGCAGGGAAGGAAGTGGGTTTAGGAGATTTGGTAGTGGTGAAGTTTATGTCTGGGGGCCAACTGGACTTGGGTTCAAGTCTTGCCACTATTGCTTCTAATTTCGACACTGAGAAAGAAATCAGCCCTTGTTCCACAGCTGGGGGTCGGGGGTGATGTCTGCATCTGTCCCTTTTGGTCATTATTTGATATACATTAAATGTATAGGTGCCTAATGTGGCCCCTTAAACATCTGGGATTTTATATCAGGCCTCCAGAAGATCTCCCATTTGGGCTGGGTCCAGGAGCCAAGGCTGGAGCTAAGTCAGCTGTAGAGGAGCACACATGCCCCCTTGGAGTTCGCATGTATAATCCAAACTGATAGCTAGAGTTAGGGCCTGGGACAGCTGCCAAGGAGTCTAGGCTCTTCCCAGAGGCAAGCAGAAGAGAATGCCTGGGGACAAAGAATATAAATACGCAGAAGAGGTGAGAACAGGCAGTTATTGAAGCAGAAACTAAAGACCAGAAAGCACCCTGTTGAGGAAGGCAGCATCTTCGGAGCTGGTAGACAGCTGAGCTGCTTTTGTCTGGAGTCCCTGGGCCCTCTCCTCCTCCTCCTCCTCCCCCATTATCTTCTCTCCTTGGCTGCGGAAGATAACAAAGTGAATAAGGAGGCACCCCCACTGGGAGGTGGGGTGTTACCTCTTTTTACAATCCAGCTGCTGTGTGGAAATGCTACCTATTTCCTCTAACCTCTTCCCTGGCTGCCCATTCCCTGCTAACCCCTCAGAAACATCGGAATTGCATGGTGCTGGCCCAGCGGCCCATGACCCAGCGTGGTAACAACCCTCAGCTGACAGAGCTGTTCTCCCAAGAAAGCTAATATCTTAGGCTTTCTGAGACCATCTTCAAAGCAGAAAAGGCCAAGAGCTGCCCCCACCACTCAGGGTGCTGGGGAGACGGCTCCATCCTTAAACAAGGGGTAAGAACTGAGTTTGGAGCCCAGCACTACAAAAGCTAGAGGTGTCAGTGTGCACCTGTATGCAATCCCAGGGCTGTATCTTTGATCCCTGGGGCTTTGGTCAACCAGCCTAACCAAATCAGTGAGCTCCAGGTTCAGTGAGAGACCCTTCCTCCAAAAATAAATACATGAGACAATAATAAAAATAAGGCAGAGTGGGACTGAGTAAGGCCCCTGACATTGACCTCCAGCCTCCACAGATGCTTGCTTACACATGTACATACATACACACACACACACACACACACACACACACACACACACATGCACACGCACACACACACACACACACACACACACACACACACACACACACGCACACACACATATGCACAAATACACAATGTGCATACACATACAAGAAAGCCCTGGATGGGAATAAGCAAGAATGCCACGAAGAACTCCACCTTCCATCCCCCTCATGGAATCTGTCTATGCCAGGCCTGGCCTAGAAGGGACAATGACTCACATCTCAGTTTCCTCTGGCTTTTCTGATTGGACCAGGGGTGGCATCTGCCCCCAGTGGAAGAACTAAGATGCTGTGCCCTGTACTCTTAGACATAAGGATGATGAGTGTGACCTGGAAGGAGATTTATAAGGAGTCCCTCTAAGGCATATTGGGCAGCTGCACAAGGAGCATGATCATTCAGGATGGGTCCAAGAAGTCCAGTAAGTTATGACAATAGGCACTCAGGCTTGGCCCCTGATCCCACCCACAAGAGCAGAGGAGTCCCACCAGTACCCACTCAGTGGATGAATTGGAAACCCCTGACCACATGGAGCCTTTCTCTCAGCATTCATGGGTAAGAATGACAGCAATCCCGTCGTCTCCTGTCACTACTGAAGACACACCAAGGCCAAGAGTAGCCACTGAGGCAGCTCAGAGCCCACACTTGATAGAAACAGAACATGGGCTGCCAGTCCCAGGGTGAGGTG
The DNA here is from genome assembly GCF_903995425.1 of Onychomys torridus. Taxonomy (NCBI): domain Eukaryota; kingdom Metazoa; phylum Chordata; class Mammalia; order Rodentia; family Cricetidae; genus Onychomys; species Onychomys torridus. The sequence goes on along the minus strand of NC_050446.1, from coordinate 10,846,968 downwards.
ACTTGATGTCCATGCTGTGAGAAACACAAATGGCCATAGAACGTGAAGAACCTTTGACAGTAGCCGTGGGTCCCAGAGGCAGAGCTGATGCCCATGGCTTTGGAAGCAGATGACCTGCCCATCTCTCTAGCTTCTCCATTGTCCCCTCACCCCAAGGAAGGTAAGGAAAATCGTTTTCCTCTAGCCTTTCTCATCCAAGAGAAAGTATGAATTTACAGAAGTGCGTTTCAATGCACTTTGTGACCTCAGCTACTCTGCAGAATAGTCTGGAGAGCCTGCTAGCTCTCTTACGTACTGATTGCCCAGGGGTTGACAGACATCACCTGAAACACAACTGCTATCCACTGTCTCCACACCATCACAATTCCAAGTATGGTTCCACCAGTGTCTGGGGTGTCCACCCAGGTCTCATCCAAGATACCACATTGGCTGGGCTCCATCATCCTGTCTCCTCAGTGTCCTGGAGACAGTTGTGAGTTCTTGAACATTTCTTGGCCTTCCTCTCCCCTAAGTGTGCACGGCTGAGGGATGGGTAGTGGGCCCAGGCATCAGTCCCTTGGCCCTTGATCCTTCCTTCTCAGGGCCTTAGCCTGAGCCCTCCACAGCCACTTCTTACAAACATTCACTTTTCAGCCTTGCCATTCATTCCTAACTTTCAAGGGACCTCTGACTCAAAAGGAGGAATTGATTTAGCGCCAGTGATGGGGACCATCTCAACTGTGGCTGGCCTTGACTTTAATTAAGGTGACACTGAAGGGCGTGTGGGTGACTGAATTACGGGGAAGGGCTGTTTCCTGCAGCCTTGATTAGAAAAGGGCAGAGAGAACAGCTGCTGCCATTATCCGGAAGTCCCCGCCTTCAGTGTCCCCACCTAGGTCCCAGGCCAGGCTTGATGCTGAGGAGCAGGATCACCCTTTATTTCCCCTCCAGGGAACCTAGATCCAACACTGAGCCATTGCCAGCTCAGGGTACCCAGCTCCATCAGCCTCTTTCTCCTTCCAGTGTCCCTGTCTTCTGCCTTATGTGTCCAGGTGGGTTCTAGAACCTTCTTCCTGCGGGTAAAGAATGGTCCATTCTCAAATGAAAACCCCACCTCCACTCTCAGGTTTAGCTCAGCTGGGAGTGAAAGCATCCAGACAGACAGACAACAAAACATCACATTGGGTGCTCAAAACATTCAGCAAAAACAGACTGAGGAAATCCCACTGAGGCAGCCAGCTGGAGTTCCTGATAGAGTCCAGAACAAAGCCGAGTGGCCCTTCAGGTGAAGCTTCCCACATACAAGAATAGTAACAGCAGAGAAGTAATATTACCAAATCTGGCAGAACTGACTGAAGGGGGAAGTTGAGGCATCAGTAGGGGTTTCCCACCGACCCTTTCTCCGAGGCTGAGCTCTTCCCATGCCCAACTTTCAGCCTCTCCTTCCCATCCGAGGTGCTTTCACACGATGGAGTGAACAGTAGCAACCTCTATTGGAAATGGTCCGCTGTCCAGCTGTTCTCAATAACACAGTGGTTTTGCTCTTGGGCTGCTTCGCTGTTTTCCCTTCTCTGTCCCAGAGTGGAAGGGGACAACCCCACTTCTAGAGCCAGCTTCTCAGAGAACTCAAATAGCACGTGACACTTTGTCAGCACCATGTATGCCACACCAGCTTGCTAGCCTTGTGTGTGAAGCCCTGGGGACATTCTGAGTGGCACTTCCTCCCCCACCTGTGGGCATGACTAGGGGCGTGGCACAGATGGCATAGGGATTGTGTGCCGGAAGCCGAGGGGCCTGTAGCCGCTCTGTGGCCGCTTCTCCACAGGATTTCTTCCAGGCCTGAGGGAGTCCAGCCTTCCTAAACTGCTCCATGGACTTGGCCCAAGACTACCAACCCCCAAACAGGGCACCAATTAAACTCAAACCTTAGCGGCTCCATTCCTAGTACTTGGCACAAGAGAAACAAAACCACAAGTCCACATAGAACCCCCTGCCTATGTGTGCACAGCAACAGGGCTCCTTTGAGACAGAGGGAGAAAGCCCCAGAGACCCCTTGGAAGACAGATTGCGAGAGGGGTGGGGGGGCGGTGGCGGGGTGCTGAGTGGGTGCTGAGTGTGGGTGAGTAACAAGAACAGAAGATAGCCTAAGGTGTCATTGTCAGGTGCCTCTTTTTTTTTTTTTTTTTTTTTGAGAAAGTGGCCTATAACATCTCCAAACTGGATAGCCAATGAGCCTCTGCCTCCCAGGTTACTATCATGGAATCAGATTATATGTATGTGCTACTGCACCCGGCATAAAAATGTGAGTCCTGGGGAACAAACTCAGGTCCTCCTGCTTGCGAGGCAGGTGCTTCGCCAACTGAATCTCCCCAGCCCAGCAAAACAGATTTTGCTAGAACTCTTGTGGAGAACAGGAGGCTTGAGTATGGAGCTGACCTCAACCTGAATGTAACAGAGATAACTGGGGTTTCAGAAACTGAGCAGAGAGGGCCTCAGAGCTGAGGGATTGCTAAGAACATGGTGAGATGTCCAGGACTGGGGCACTTCTTTCTGCCAAGGGCTGGCCAGAGCTGTAGATCTCCGAGGTGAGAAAGTGATGGCTTCCCCATGAATTAGGGTAGCAGGGATTTCTCCTAGGCAGTACAAGGGCAGAGAACCTGGGCCAGGTCAAAGCATGGAGAAGGGTGCTCAGAGGAACCTGGATAGAGTCTCATGTTCTTGAACTGAACACAGTGATGCACACTTGTAGTCCTGTGGGGGCCCCGCAGAGGCTCCCTAGTAAGGCCTTTCTCAAGGTCAGAAAGTCTGAGCTTGCTTTGCCCAGAGGGCTGCATTATGGGATGATTTGGCCAAAGGTGTGACCAGCTGCTTTGAAGGGTCTACACTTGGTTGTACACTGTGCTTTGATCTTGAAAGGGGGAGGTCTTTTGCTTCTCCCCTTGCTAGTGTATAAAAAGCCCATTAGAAATAAACTCGAGGCTGCTGGGTATTGATCCAGAGCCCTCCGGAAGCTATGTGTCTCTGTCTTTCTCATCATCTCTCTCCATCTACATTTCTATCAAATACTTCCTCATTCCTCACTCCCCCCACAAGAACCGTTTAACAGGTTGGGGGCCCCTGACATAGGTCCCTGACACAGTCCCAGCACTCAAAAGGCTGAGACAGGAGGAGATGAGGTCAAGATGAGCCTTGGGAAACACTGCCAGAACCTGTCTAAAAACAAATAAATAAACAAATAAATGAAGGGAGGGACTGGGTGGAAGCTCAGTTGGTAAAGAGCTTGCTGTGCAAGCAAGTGTCTTAGCTTAATCCCCAGGACCTCTGTAAAAAGCTGAGCATGGTGGCAAGCACTTGTCACCCAGCACTGGAGAGGCAGAGCACAGATGGATGTGGGGGACTTGACTTGCTGGCCAGCCAGCCTAGCAAGCTCCAGGTTCAGCCAGAGATTGTCTCTAAGGAGGTAGTAAGGCTTCATGAAGATTACATCTGAGGCTGTCCTCTGGCCTACAACACACACACACACACACACACACACACACACACACACACACACACACACGAAATTGCCCCATGGATAGAGAACTAGACAAGCATGTAGCAGACAGGGGTAAATTCTGCTCTAAGAAGGAAAGTGCTGACCTATGCCACAGCAGACATAGGGGTCATGCATTGGGATTCCATCCCTGCTGAGTGTCCACAGTGCAGAGGTCTGCAGAGACCCTGAGCCTGCAGAGGATGGGTGGGGGCAGTAATTATGAGGACTGATTGCCTGTGAAATGATGAAGATGTTCAAAGATTGCCTACAGTGATGGCTGCACTTATCCATTAATGAACTAAAAGCTGTTGAAGCGCATGCTTTAATGGGCAATTGGATGACATGGGTGTATATCTTGATAAATCTGCATTTTGAGGCAGGTGAAGGAGACAGCCAGCCACATAACAAGTCCAACTGTGTGTGCATGCACACAGAGATAATGGAGTCAGACTGTCAGCACCTCAACATAAGAAAGCAGCATTTCATCAGGCGGCGGTGGCACATACCTTTAATCCCAGCACTCGGGAGGCAGAGCCAGGTGGATCTCTGTGAGTTTGAGGCCAGCCTGGGCTACCGAGTGAGTTCCAAGAAAGGTGCAAAGCTATACAGAGAAACCCTGTCTCGGAAAAAAAAAAAAAGAAAGAAAGAAAGAAAGAAAGAAAGAAAGAAAGAAAGAAAGAAAGAAAGAAAGCAAGCAGCATTTCAGATCAGCCTCTCTCTCTCTCTCTCTCTCTCTCTCTCTCTCTCTCTCTCTCTCTCTCTGTGTGTGTGTGTGTGTGTGTGTGTGTGTGTGTGTGTGTTTATGATGATTTGTGCACCCATATATGTGATTATGTGGGTAGAGTCCAGAGGAAGGTGTCGGGTGTCCTGCTCCTCCATACTCTCCATCTCATCCTCTCGAGTCAGTGTCTTTCACAAGCCTTGGAGATCCCCAGGTTTTGGCTGACCAGTGAGTCTGAGCGACAACCCCCTCCCTTGTCCCTGTTCTGGGGTTACAGTTGCCCACAGCCACATCTAGTTTTTACATGGGTTCTGGGGATTCAAACTCAGCTCCTCATATTTGTGTAGCAAATGTTTACCCACTGAGCCAACTCTCGAGAAGTTTTAAAAAGAAGCCTATTCTATAGAGTGCCGAGGATAGGCTTTACCATTGCTGATGTATGTTCTTCCCACTCTCCGAGCACCAGAAGCCGGCACCTCTTCTCACATGGTGAGCCAGTGGTAACAACATGGCCGCCAGAAGACAGTACAGCACAGTGCACATGAAATCACATAGCAAGTAGTGGCCACCATCCACATGAACCGTTCCGCCCCGGAGAATGGTAGGTACCATGCCCTGCTGAAATCTGATCTTACCTTGTGGAGCAATGCAAACAGGGCTCACAGAAGTAGTAAGCCTCACCCATGTCTGCATCTCCTCAGGAGAGGGTCGCTACCAAACTGGGCCCTCTAGCTAGGGCCTTTCAGGCTGTTAGGAGAATGACTCAAACCAGTGTAGTCCTATAGGTCTGGGTGGGGGTCACAGTGAAGGTATGGAGGCCCACCTTGGCTCACTTCCACTCTTCTGTAATACACACCTGGTAGGGGTGGAGCCTGAGGATGGGACACTGGGGGTTTTCTCTAGAAGAACTTGAAGAGCAAAGGGAGCTAAGAACCAATTTGACAGGCGGGTCCCAGGAGGATGCACCTGCTACCAGCACTAGGCGCTGTTCTCACCTCCCCCTCCCAGTCGTGACACTGCTATGGAATCCAGAGGCTGGCAGAGCTCCCATCGCAGATGCTCCTGAGTCCCCAAGCTCAGAAACCCAGCAGTCAGGCAAAGGTGCCTTCAGACAGGACACAGGGAGGTGACGCTGCCTGCAGAAGCTGGGTGAGCCTCCTCCAATTTAAAGGACCAGGGTTGTGGGGGATTCACGGGCCTCGACAGCATACAAGGTCTTTATTGATTAAGGCAGTTTGAGGGCTTTATATGACTTCCATGGAGAAAAGGAAAGATGAAAATGAGTTGCTAAAAAGCATCTGAGGGATTGGTTTGATTGCTCAGTAGGTAAAGACACCTGCCGTCAAATCTGATGACTTGACCTGATTCGATCCCTGGGACCCACACGGTAGGAGAGAACTGAGTCCCTGCTCTCATATATATGTGCTCATCAAGTTTGGGGGGGGGGATGACTATCAAAAGAGATGTGTGAACTCACCATGATCTCGGGGCTAAGACTGAAAGGGAAGCCCCTTGCATGGGGTCAAGCTACCCTATGTGTGTCAACGTGAGTGGGAGCAGGAGCCAGAGGCACGGCACAAAGCAGCCTGCAGAGCTCTTGGAGACCTCTACTCAGATAAAGCCAGGGTTGTTAACTGTGCTTCAGAAAGGAATTCCAGGATAAGTCAATATGAAGTAGCATTAACGTTTATGAGGAAGTGATTTCATACAGATTTAAGCACAGGAGTTAACAGAAAGAGAGGCGCTTGGACAAGGGATGCTATACACACAAGTGTGGGCGTGGGCTGCTTGAGAGAATTATCACACTGAAGTGGCTTAGCCAGGAGCCATCGGTATGATTTTGTGACTTCTGGATCCTTTGTTCAAAGAGTTGCTAAGACACTGTCTTTTTTGCTCAGTTTTGGTGAATGAGATGGGAAGAATGCTCCTCCAGTGCCTTGGCTAGGATGCCAATGTGATAAGGTACAACCATGGGGCAAAGGCTGCCCGGGGTAGGGAGCATCTGTTACTGTAAAAGGAGTCCCTGCTCTCCTTGGATCCGTAGTCTCTGTCTACAAGGAGTCCTGTCTTCACAGGCAACGTCGCAGCAAACGTCAGCGGTGCCGGGAGTCTTGATGCTCAGCTGGCAAAAGACTTCAGCCGGACTCCAGGGTGGAGGGTGGGAGGCTCCTTCCCTCCCTCCTCATGTCTCCCTAATTTTCTCCATCTTTCTAAGCTGGCGTGGGGCGGGGGGAGGCTGGAAATGACATTTTAAAATGACCTCTTCCTGAGTTGTGCTTTCCAGCCAATGGCTGGGGGATTACTCACAATCTCTGGGTGGTGTGACCCCATCAGCCCCGGCCTGTCAAAAGTCCATTAGTGTCCCTCTGTTGCACAAGTAAAGTGCATGTCTCTCCATAAATAGACCAGAGAGGCGATGTGGTCAGGTAGCCTGCCTACCCAGTAGTAAGTGGACTGGAGATCAGAAAACATGGACCTCTGTGGCATTGTCCTGGCCCAAGTGCATAGTGCTTGGCTGAGAAAGCAGGTGGGAGAAGAGGAGCTTGGGAAGGTGGGGGAGGGGCGAGGGAGGCAGCCACCTTCAATCTGAGATGATGACTCCACTAGCCACTGCCCTGGATCCACCAAGGATGTTGGAGAGATGTCCCTAAGAGAGTTGTTGTTCAGGTCTTGAGCCCTCCCACACTGGGAACAAAAAGAAGATAGGATAAAGGTAAGTGCTAGTCCTGTTAGCTGGAGATCTAGTGCCACGCACCCTACAGGTGGTCGGGGTAATGCCTGCCTGACCTCACTTAAGCTGTGCAACTCAGTGTGAGCAGCTAACAGGGTATAGCGTGGGATGAGGGAAGCAGTACCCAGGGAAGAAAGCAGCCTGCCAGACATCTTACTAGGTGCTGGCAGAGAGTGTCATTGGTGGGTTAGAAAACACATCCTCATCCCCCTCTGTCCTGGCCACCCACATGTCAGTGTCCTCATCAATCACTGGGACAACAGCTACAACCACCCCTTTATGGAAAGCTAATAAAATAACAGATGCATGCAGGCCTGGAAAACTCCCACCCATGGGAGGTGTTATTAAACCCATTTATTACCTGGGATGGTCCTTCCCGCCAAATCCATTTCAAATCAATTAAACAGAAAAACGGCTGCAGAGGATCATACCCTTGCTACCTATGGTATCGCTGTGCTGGGTCTTCACAGGCCTGCTATCGATAGCCTCCTCACTATAGCTGCTCCTCAGACTGTGGTCAGGAGAACGATGACATTGGAGACGTGGAGGAAGCCATCTAGGAAGGAAGGGTCTCAACATCTGTGAGCTCCATATGTTCATGGACTTGACCCTGGATCACCAGGCAGGGCCAATGTCATTACAAGAACTATAAAAGGGAGACTAAGGAAGGCTGGGCACAGTGAGAAGAGGGGGTCACATGACAATAACAGGGGGTCACCTGTGACCAGAGTGGCACAGCCACAGTGTGAATGAACCATGTGAGGCCACAGAACTGAGAGAGGGCATGAGCCCTTGGAGGAGTGCCGATCTGCCCATCTTCCTCCAGCCTTCTTCTAGTGCTGTCCAAACACGCCTGTGTTGTGTGAAGTCCCTATCTGGACAGTTGGGTTGGCAGTCCACGGCAAACCCCCCAGGAGGCTGGGGAAACTGAGTGGCCAATTTGGCAGGGACCCAATGGTCCCTGTGCACTCTGCTTGGTTCATTAGGTCTCGGGCTCCTGCTGGTTCTGCCATGTCCCATGTAGGCCCCACACCTCCCTTGGAAACAGAGACCTCAGCTGAGCCTGCTTTCTGATGATACCTGAGACATAAAGAAGATGTGGTCACTGCTCCTAAGTTAGGAGGCTGGCTCTGGAAACAAGCCTAAAATAGCTTGGTATTGGTGGGTGTGCGGAAGCTGTCCCCTGACTGAGCACACGCCAAGAGTGCCCCCCACCCCATGCTCTGTGTCTGAACGTCCTGTTTTCCAATAGTACATGGGCTGGATGACTTTAGTGAACACTGAGACTGTGTGAATTCCTGGTGGATCACAGAAGCTGGACACCTGTCTGTCTGTCTGTCTGTCCTTGCATCTGTCCAGGGCCAGTATGACTCGACTTATCCTTTTACCATGGGTTCCATTGATGCTTCCCACACCCCTTGGTGGCTGATCAGATCAGCAACTGCCTGTGGACACAGGTAAAGGGACAGGCAGAGCCAGGCCCACGCCTTTCAGGATAAGAACTTGTGAGTGATTGAATACTCACAAATCACAGGCTCTTCACCCTTGGATCCTTGAAGAGGGAAGTGACATTTATTAATAGTTACTGTGGGACAAAGGAATTTCTTATGGCTCCAGGTGTCTTCTTGAGGCTTCCACTGCCTGCTTCTCAAGTGACTCTTTGTATCTTTCTCTCAGTGTGTGTTAACTGAGCAGCTACTACGTGCCAAGCAGTATGCTTGGGCAGTAGGTGCAGCCGGGAGAGCAGAGCCGCGGCTCCCTTTGGCTGCCTATGATCCCAGATCCTAGCTCAGAATGCATGATGGCCTGGCTGTTGTTCCAGTCCTGCAGGCCCTTTTGACCTTGGCTCAAGGCACCATTAGCCACAGGGACAAGACAGTCAGACCTTCAATCTGGCCTCAGCTGAAACACTGATGAGCAGTTACAGGTCCCGGGCTTGGCAGGGCGCTGAAGTCTGTCTAATTCCCATCCCCCTCCTAAGCTGGGTCTGCTTGGGGAATGGTGACTTACAGTTGCTTGCTGGGCCAGAACTTGCAAAAGCCTCTTTTCAGTCAGCTTCTGTGCATTCATCTCCTAAGCCCTGAATTCTGGAAGCAGAAGGAGATAGAGGGATGCACACGACGCCTCCTGTGGGTCAGGCCTTGTCCCAGTTCACTCGCTCACAATGATAACCCAATGCCTTGGGCAATAAGCCTCTTTTCTCTTCGGATTTCAAAGCCTTTTCTTGCTGAAATATAGAGATTTTCTTGGCGGGCTGGACTCTCACGGCCAGCCATCCGTCATCTTTGTGCACTCAGAATAACAATAATTATAGCAACGGTAACGTTAACTCGCTTTTGTGTGGTGCTTTATGGCTTACGGCAGTCCTCTTGCATTGTTCATCTCATTTAGTCCCAGACAGGCGGCGTTTGAGCTCACACAGCCAGGAAGAGGTACACGAACTTGGAGGCAGAGAGGTTATGACCCTGTGAGTACATGTGGAGGCCAGAGGACAGCCTCTGCAATGGCATTCCTTAGACACAGTCCACCTTGTCTTTTTGAGACAGGGTCTCTCGTTGTCATGGAACTCACCAATTAAGCTAGTCAGGCTACCCAGCAAGTCCTAGGCATCCTTCTGTTCTGCCTTTCCAGTCCTAGGATTACAAAGGAGCACCCACACACACACCTCTTTTTCATGGTTTCTTGGGATTAAACTGAGGCCTTTGTGTATGCAAGGCAAGTGATTTACCATCAAAGCCAGCTAACCCAGTGCCTGACCCTTGTTTTTGGACCTTCCAAATCTCCATCTAATCAGGAATGCAGATCCAATTTCTGCCATTCATGGGACCCACGTCCAGCCTCCTTTGGCCTCCCTAGGCCTCCTCCCTTCCCCTGGTGGGTCCTCCTCTTCTCCTTCCTGTGAGCCACGACCAGACTCCAGAGCATTGCAGGAAGAGGGTGCAGTCCACGGGATGAGGTGAGAGCATCAGCCATAGTGAGTCAGTGCCTGGAAAGTCCAGTTCTGTTGGGGTGGCCTCCTGGTCAGAGCTAAAAGCATCTCAGAAAACAGCTCTCCACTTTCAGATTCCGGGAAACGGGAAGCAGAGCAATCCAGAGTCAGAGCAGCAGATGCTCAGCTTCCCACCTGTTTACTCTGCCTTGCTGAGGCTCAGAGGTCAGCTGAGTGCACCTGCCTATGCTAATGGCCAATTGCCTGTACTGTCATCCAAGTGTCCAGCCATGCTCGATATAGGATGACAGGTTGTGATGTCAGAATCCAACAGCTTCCTTAAGTGATGGGCATGATCCTTCTGTTTGTGGAACCGGTCCTACAGAGGGGAGGCCTGTCACTGAGCAGAGACCCAAAGGCAGCAGAGAAAGGCACGTGGCCACAGGCCCAGGCTGTGAGCCTGTCTCCATCCCCCTGCCCAGCTGACAGATGCTATCAGGGCAGGCCAGCTTACCTCTGTTTGAATCTCTGTTGTAAAGTGGGGTTCAGAAGGCCAAGGAACCCACAATCAGTTCCTCAGAGGATCAAAGGAGATAGGCATGTTGACCCATTGGGATGCCTGCCCAGCAAGTACAGTGTGCACCCTCTATGCCTGGCAGATGCCATGAATTGTTCTGTGAGATCACTGTTCATGTGTGTGTGTGTGTGTGTGTGTGTGTGTGTGTGTGTGTGTGTGTGTTGGTAGAGGTGGGTTCTGCTTCATCACTCTCTACCTTAGTTTCATGAAGCATAAGCATCCTCTCACTGAACCTGGAGCTAGGCTGGCTTCCATTCCCCACAGCCCTGGGATCACAGGCATGCACAACACTGTGGCTTTTGACATTGATGCTGGGGATCCAAACTCAGGTCCTCATGCTTAAGCAGTGAATGCTCTTACCCACTGAGCCACCTCCTCAGCCCCTCTTACTTTGTTATGCCATGCCTGTCTGCTATCTTCTCATGGGTATATATTACTTCCCTAACCAGGTGAGCTGTGTCTAGACATCCCTGATATCCTCTGAGGACCAGGTCTTGTGCTGTCCAATCTGGGGCCTGTGGGAAGGCCTCTTTGGCCCAAAGAGCCAATTCATCTCCCTCTCTCCTTCTGCAGCTGACTTCCCAGCTGCTCTGCCAGTCATGGCCTGATCCTCACTACCATGTCCACTTGGGGCTCTCCTGGCTAGTTCCACCGCCATCTGCCTGAAACACCCCTCACTTAAGAAAGGGCAGGCTGGTGGCCACCTTCTTGAAATATAAATACATGCCTCATGGCAAACTATGGACCCTGCAGGCAGCCTCACTTCCCAGTCACCAGGTTTGCCCTTTCATTTAAATGAAGGTAAGGAACACTCTTCTCCAGGATTCCTGATAACTGGAGGGCCCTGGATTATCTCTCTGTCATTCATATGTACCAATGCAGTACCAAAGATGTGACCCCCTTCTTTGGTAACACACCCAGGATGGGGGTCCCAAAATGCTCAGGAAAGCTTCATGGTGATGGAGAGGGCACATGGGCAACTGTAGCTTGCCTTCAAACAACCATTGAGGGATGACCCAGAAGAGACATGGATTGAAGCTGCTTACACTGGCCAAATTCATTGGTCAATCAACAGAGTGGATGACAGGATGTCTGGGCATGTCTGGGAGGTGTTTCAGTGACTGAGGAAAGCCAGTCATCCTCCCCCACAGGGTTACATCTCTTCTGACCCACCAAGGGCCCAGAGAGAACAAGCAGCACCAAGCAGAGCAGATCTTTCTTGAGCCGGCGCCATCTTTGGCTTCCAGCCACACGCAGCCCTGCATTACAGGTATTGGCTCTTCGATCAGAGCCTGTCACTCACCCCAGGCTGTAGGCTGCACTTGTAGACTGGGTGGTCTAATTCCTCAGCTTGCGGACAGCATTTCCAGAGGGTTCCTTGGCATCCAGTGGAATGATAATGCCAGTCACAAATATAGTCGATGTCCTTACCCAGAATCCTTGCTCAGCTGCACACTGTGCTGTAAGGTTGGAGATGCTTCCCTTAAGTCCATGGGGCAGATGGCAAGCTGTGCTCACGGCCACTGCCAGCATCCCACATGTCAATAGACACAGAAAAAGACAGAGTCAGAATTCAAAGTGTGGCCTCCACTAATGTGTATGGTTTCTGCGTTATCAGTAAAGTTGAACACTGTAAGTTGAATCATTGTAACTGGGGAACTTTTGTATACACTGCACACACACACACACACACACACACACACACACACACACACACACACACACAAACCCTACTATCTGTTTCTCTGGGGAACATAAAAAGAAGGAGCTGGATTCCCCTATAGCTGGGGCACTGGAGGGTTTCATACAGGTTCCCTGAACTTGGAACCTGTGCACAACCACAGAGGTGCGGCAGTCCTGGACAGGAGTATGTGCAGGAACACCTTAGCACTGGCCCAGAGGCCACATGAGGAAGAGTCCCTGGGCATTTGTAGACTTGTGATAGCATTCAGCTCTCTCCTCACTGTGGATGAAAGGCTGAGAAGTAGCCATAACTGCAAACTACAAATGCACTTGGGGCTGGATCTTGTAGCTTAACAACATAAAGCCATGAAATGTTCAGAAGCCAAACCAAACAAAACAAAACCTCTCAGTGCTGGGGGCAGGCCACAGGGCTCCGGCTAGCTGAAGGGGCTTGCCGAGGCCAGAGCAGGAACGATTTAACAACTCAGCGGTGCAGACAGGGAATAAATAGCCTTGTCTGTACACCACTGCAGATTGGCAGCTGGGTCTGTAGGTGACTGGGAGAAGAGCTTGTCCCTCCTGCGGGGGCCTCTTGCTATGTTGAGCAGGAATCTGCAAGTGACAACTCTTCTGCTGAGACCAGAGGTCCCAGGATCGCTGGGCTTATGCTGGGAGGGAGTCATGGGGACCAGATGCCCCTGCCTACCAGCCTGGGGACGCACTGTGCCAGGCTTGGCCTCATGAATAGTGCCCACGCTGACCCACCCACTGTTCCACCTCAACCCTCCTACCCAGTCTGTGAGCCCCAAAGTACCAAGTGTGGCATAAACCACGGTTTGGACAAGGGGATGCTGAATGAATTGACAAGGTGGGTAAGAGCAACACATGCCACCAACGGGGATAGCGCCTGAGCATCAGAAAGCATAGGCCCCTGGAGAACTGAGTGACTAACACATCAACATCTTTACTTGGTGACAATGAGCAGGATTTTTTTTTTCCACGTGGTTTTGGAGAAGAACACAAGGTGCTTTCCCTACAGACCCCAGTTCTCTCCACACATGCTGGTCTGTATAACCTCCTTGCTCATGCTAGCACTTCCTGGGTGGCATGTGGTTGGGATTCATCCTCGTTTACACAGAGAGGACAGGGGTCTAGAGGCAGACGGTCCCCAATATCATCTAACTGGACTCTTCTGGTCCTACACCCTGCAGCTACTCCTGTGAGCACCTGGGTTTACCCACACTCACAGGCACCTCAAAGAGTTCTTTCCTTGTTCTCTTCTGGTAGTAGTCAGGATCCCAAAGACCACCTCATCCCAGGCAACTTCCCCTAAGGGCTCTATGTTAGCAATTTTTAACATCCAACTTCCCACCCTAACATGTCCGAATGCACGATCCTCTAGGGTTAAGTACATTCCCAGTGGTACAGCTGTCCTTGCTCTCCACCTCCAGGCTTCTCAGCTTCCTGGAGCTCTTTCCCCATGAAACACTGACTCCCCAGCCCCTGACAGCCAGCATCTTACTCCCTTTCTCTGCATCAGGTGCCTCCTACCAGTGTAGTCACTCTGCCTATGCTGTGGCAACTATTTCATCTGTATAACATCTGTATCCAATTTCATCCAAGATCCAGCTTGTATCCAAATGTCCTTTCCTCTTAAGGCTGAGAAATGTCCCGCCATGTAGAAGACTGCATTTTATTTTTCCCACCACTGGACAACCGACATAAGTGTTGTTTCCATGGCTTAGCTCTTATGAATAATGCTGTGGCCATGGATGTGCAAATCTCTTCCAGGCCTCACTTTTGATTCTTTTGGGCATGTGCCCAAACGGGCAACTGCTAGATCATAGCTCTACTCTCTATTCAAATTTTGAGGCTTTGCACAATGGCTGTGCCATTTTACATCCCACCAGCGTGCGTGGGACTCCAGTTTTCTGTCTCCTTGCAGCATTTACTTTCTGCTTTGGATTGGTAAGAGCAAGCCTACCTAATGCCTACGCCAGCATCTCTGTCTTTTCTTCCTAAAATGAGAAAATAATACCCTCTCATTTTGCAACTGGTCACATGCAGGGATGAAGGAATTGGTATGTGTCACATAGCTAGTGAGTGTCTGGTGTGCCCTGAGGCCAGTTTTCTCAAGCTCACCAAGTTTCAGCTTCTGGCCAAAAGGGACATTTCATGACTTAATCATGTCTTATCAGGTAAGTGTATCTGGGAATGAATAAATTAGTGAATACTGTGTGTGCAGACTGTCTAGAGGCTATCTTGGAGTGTTCTAGCGGTCACCCATGAATTATGCTCAGGTCAAAGGGGTGGGATAGCCAGTGGCTGGGATCTGGGAGTATAGTTCCTGGGAACAGAGCCCTGGTAAAGGGGTACAGAGAAAGCAGAGGCTCCATCTGGCAGGAAAGGCTAACATGTTCCTCCTGATTCTGAGCAACCAGGCAAGGCTGTAACAGGGATGCCAAAGCCAAAGGCCAGGGGCAGAGGCAGGTGGACCTCGCTGCTCCCCAGAGGCCTGCCTGACTCCTCAGCATAAAGGACAAAGAGACTGACAGGAAAGAATGTGGAAGGCAGCTCTCACTGAGCAGGCATCAGCCCATCTTGATTTGCATGTGTCTTCGCTGGCTTGGCTTTAACCAGTCACACAGGCTGCCTAGAATTAATCAGCATTGCCCTCCCTCCAGCTCTGCTCAGACAAGTTTATTTTCAAGGCTCAAGGCAGGTAGAAGGTGGGCTGTTACCTGCCCCTACCGAAGGCTCTATACGCACACCTATTTCTGTCTCCATATGGGATGGGTGTGGGGGGGGGTTAGGGGGGTGGGGTGTATGTGTATGAATGACTTCCAGAAAGCACAGTGCTCAGCTTGCACACACTCTGCATGAGTTTTTGGGGAAGGGGTTCCAGGGAACTTCCTCTGCACTCAGTGTGTATACTCCACATTACTACAGAGCTTGTCCAACTGACCTCCTCAGGAAACAATGACCTAAGAAGGACCAGAAGAGTCCAAAGCTGATTCCAGCATGGAGACAAATGCTTCACTGCCAGCTCCATCCAGAGACAAAGACTTCAGGGTGGGAAGGAGGATCGAACGTCCTGCATCCTTTCCTACAGATGTGCACAGTTTGTGTGCTCATGAATGCACAGGTGCACACACAGTGATGAATGCAGACATCTGCTCACATACACACACACACACACACAGAAAAAATTAAAAAGTCTTACTACTTCCTTAACATTCAGCTTTCAGTTTATCCAAAGTCAATCTTTCAGAGCCCCTTGGGTCACAAACCCACATTTCCCTCAGTTTACCCACATCTCTTTTGGAGTCTGTGGATATCATCCCAAAAATGTTCCTGCCACTTGGTCCTTTCTCACCTGGCCTTTGAGAGGATACTGTCTTTACCACATTTCTGAGGGCAGAGCCTGGGGTCAAATAAGCTAGCCCTGCATCAGAAGCAACCCATGTGATGTGGGCACAGGATGAGCAGAAAGGAGCAAGGCAGGACCCTCGCTGTGGGACAGTAATGGTCCCTATCCTGAGCATGACTGTGTGTTGGGATCAGTCACCTCTTAAACTAGTGGCTTCTTTTTTAAAACATTTTCCCCCAGGGGCCTGTCATCCTCTCCTGAGCTTCTGAGTCCTTAGCCCTGGACCGCCTGCCCCTCCTCCTGGGAAAGGCTAACTGTGGCCACCCATGGAATCACCTTTCTTCCTCCCATCAGCTTTCCACTGAAAGTCCGATCAAAGCAAGGTGGGAGTGCACACCACACTCAGATCTTCCCAGAAACCGCAGGGCACTTTCTTACCGTTCACACCTAGCCTGCCTCTTCTCCACATTTTACCGGGCACCTGTTTGGTGTGGGACACAAAGCAAGAAGGACCTAATGTCTTAGAATTCTTTCAAAGAGGAAAAGCCAGTCACACCCATAATCCCAGGTAGTAGATACCTGGGTGGTAAAGGCAGAAGGGTCACAAGTTCAAAGCCAGGCTGCCTCAGAAAACTCAGGGCTGGGGAATGTAGCTCAGGGCTACAGTACTTGTCTAGCATTGTCAAGACTCTGGGCTCTATGGTCAGTACCACAGGCAAAATGAAATAGAAGAAGGAGGAGGAGAGGAGGGAAGAGGGGGGGAGAGGGGGAGAGGGGAAGAGGAGGGGGAGGGAGGAGAAACAGGAAAGTAGAGGTTTGTCGTTCACTTAAAGTGAAGAGTTTCACAATGAATCTGATAAAACACCAAAAGGGGAATGTGAGCAAGCATGCATTTAGAATTCTCTGGCATGTACCAACAAAGTCAGGGAGAGAGGACAAACCAAAATAATATTTTTGTTATATAAAACAGAAGAAATCAACATTAATTATTTACACAAATTCCTTCCCAAAAGATCCAGCTGCATCCTACGGCCACAGAGACAGTGTGTAAGTCTCTTTCTAACCCACATGTAAGTCCTCATCCCCGGAGACTAGATAGGAGAGGGGCTATGGCTGAACCAGGTGACTCTTGCCTCCAGTCCACAGTCCTGTGACCACCTCCTGGACCTCAGAGCCTGCCACAGCACAGCAGCTGTCTCCAGGGTACCCTCTGAAGCCAAAGGCTTTGTGCCCTTCTCAGACAGGCCCCTGAAGGTGGCCCACGAGCACTGCTTGGGAGAAAACTGGGGCAGCCAACGCTACATCCAAGGCAGGTTTTCTTCTTTCGTGTGACTTGGGTGAGCCTCACACTGTGTAAGGAGACAGGCCAGTACAGAGGCTTGGTACGACACTCCAGTGGTGGGCCTGTCATTTGACTCCAAATCAGGCAGGTCATGTCTCCAAAGAACCCTGGGTCCTCTGCTGAGAAAGGAGCTAGTGGGAACCATGATCTTGCCTGCTAAGGGTATCCAATGACCCTGATCCCACCCACCCTAGGCCTTTTCTCGGTGTGGAAGGACAGAGAGAGAGAGAGAGAGAGAGAGAGAGAGAGAATGAGAGACTTTATGAAAAAATACATCATACCTCAGTGTTAGCACCAGAGCAAACAGAAGACTATTGGATTTTAATTTATTTCATTCTGTGCTTGAGTCTCTCTTTTTTTAACGTTATCATCTTTATATAGAATCCCGTTGTCCCACTATGTATGTTTGCAGCCCTCACACACATTTTGAGAATAACACCCACAGACACACAACACAGCAACAAGACACTGTAAAATAGCCTTGTCTCTGTGCATTGGTAAGTTGGGTAAGACATCACACAGTAGGACTACATGGTATTCCAAAGCTGCCTAGCCAAACCACTGTGAGGCCACAGGAATCTTCCAGCTCTTCTGGCATCCATAGGTTTATATGAGCTAGGGCAGCGTGAGCCTGGTGTGATCAGTTAGGGCTACAGTGTGGTAGCAGCGTGTCAGATGGCTCTTTGGATTTGCTTTAGGATAAAAGAACACAGAAGAGTGGGATATGGAAGGACAGAGAATCAGCAGTGGGGGTGGGGGTTCATTGCTGATTCAAAGAAGGGAGAATTGGGCTTACTTCTCCCTGGCAGTCCAATGGAGTGAGTGCTTTACTAAGGGTGGGAGCCAGCAGGAAGAGGAAGCAGCCTACCAGGGCAGATAGGAGGAGCAGGAGGCTGGAGGCAGAGGCTAGCTGATGACCAAGAGTGGTTGGTACCGCCTGGTAACTCCCAGACTGTGTAGTGGTTCTGGGTGTGAACGCCATTCAGCACCTATCACTTGGCACTGGGGGCATCACCACAAGCTGAGGCTCCTGTACTGCATCAATCTTGGGCTCCACCTAGCCCACAGCTTGGCTACCCATCACTTCCATCATCCCTGGTGGGAGCACACAGGCTTAGTTGGTCTGGCTCCTGGGTAGAAGGAGGAGTTGAGGGAATAGCTCAGCTTTTTCCCACACATGTCCCACTCAGATGTGGGGTAAGAGAGCCACTGGATCATGGTACAGAGGGAAGCAAGAAGCAGGGAGTGTCCTGCAGTGCAAACTAAGGATGGAAGTGGGGGGCTAACAGAGCTTTTGGCTGGTATGTTTTCCCATGTCTTCAACAGAAGATTCTGGGCAGAAGCCCATCTCATGAATAGAGAGTGCAGAGCAGGCAGCCTCGGAGTCTGGACCCCGCTTTACCCCTCCTCTGAGCATCTCTGAGGGACAAAAGTTTGCCCAGGCTGCTAATCCAATCTGTGCACTAGCTATGCAACATCCCTTAAAGTCAGCAGCCTGAATCTTTATGAGTGTGTGCTGGACATCTACATGGATGAGGAATGCCCTGGGTGAGGGCAACCCAAGGGAGTGTTTAGAGTTGGAGCTGACCTCCAGGTGAGGAAGTTAGCTATAGTCAAACTCCTTACTCTGCCTGGGGTGGGAGTTTTGCACTTCCCTATTCAGTGTCCCTAGTAAGATCAGGATGCTATACACACACCCAGCTACCTTGGCCAATTCTTGGGTGGGTGGGTGGGTGAGTACAGAGAAAAAAGTAGCCAAAGTACCTGGACAAAGAATTGAGAGAGAAGAAAATGGCTTTTAAATGCCAGAGGGAAAGCCCACCAATTCGTTAGAAGTGTCCATTTGCAATGCTTTATAGTGACTAAAACAGCTGGTGAAATTGTTGAGGAAATGCAAGCTTGACTCTTTGGAAGCTGATTCAGGAATGCCTACCAGGATAAAGATGCTTGTAACTCGAGGCCAGGCATTTCCCATCCCTCACATGAGCCTGGACTGTGCACGGCAGCGCTTCCCTTTGTAAGATACGGAACCAGCTTCTAGGGTCTTCAGTAACACATCAGCTAAAGTGTGCATTGGAAGGAGAGCAGTGGTTGAAGAGTGAGGAGGGTCCATCAGAAACAGCAGAGAAGCAACCAGAAGTGGGGGAAGCAGAGTATGCAATGTGCGTCATGCTTGTGTCTGCAAAACAAATGTGCATGGTGTGTGTTTGTATGTGTATATGCATATACATATGAGCATTGTGAATGTGTGCATATGTACACATGCAATGTGCACATTTTCTCAAATATAAGTGCATACATATGAGTGAACATGTACATATTCACATGTGTTGTATATGTGTCTATGTATAGATACATACCTATCAGTATCATCCATCTTAGGATTCTATTACTGTGATAAACACCATGACCAAAAACAACTTGGGAAGAAAAGGCTTTATTTCAGCTTAACAACTCTCAGGTTACACTCCATTGATGAGGTAACTCAGGGCATGAACTCAAGGCAGTAGTAACCTAGAGGCAGAAACTGAAGCAGAAGCCATGGGAGTGCTCCTTACTAGCTTGCTGCTCCTGGCTTGCTCAGTCCGCTTTTTTATAGCACCCAAGACCACCAATCCAGCTAGGCATCACACACGACCATTAATCAAGAAAATGCCCTACAGGTTTGTCCACAAGCCAGCCTGGTGGGGGCATTTTCTCGGTTGAGGTTCTCCCAAAATTAGCCTAGCTTGTGTCAAGTTGACATAAAATTAGTCAGCATATCACCTATTCATCTTTGTACAGATTCATCCATCCATACCTATCCATATATTCATTCATTCATCCATCTATCTGTTCTTCAATGAATCCATTCATCTATTCATTCATTTACGTACTCATCTACCCATACATGCATTCATCCATCAATCAATCCATCCAACTATCTATCCATTTATTCACCTATGCATTCACCCACCCATCTATTAATCTACCCATCTATTCATCCACCCATTAACCCACCTACCTATCTATTTATAAATTCATCCATCCATCAACCCACCCATCTACCTGCCCATTCATTCATCCATTTGTCCATCCATCCATTATCTCTTCCAATTTTAAGAATTGTAGCAGTGGTGGTAGAGAGTGACATGAGAGACTCGGGGAGATGGGAGACTGTGCACTATAAACTCTTATTTGCTATTGGAACTCTGTGCTGTGTGCACGTACAGCAGGTAAGGGTACTGGAAATCTGAGTCCCATCTCCAGAATCCATGTGTAGATGAGAACTAACTCCACAAAGTTTTCCACTGACCTCCATGTGCTTGCCCCCATATACACACATCACGAACAAATAATAAATAATTTTTTGAAGTTGTGTGCCCTGTCAATTGAAAAACCTGTCAATTACTGGAAAATGGACAGATTCAAAACAAGTTAGGAGAGATGGGTTTCTCACATTCTGATTACATTGTCACCTGCTAGTTCTAATGGAAAAGGAAAACCAGCCCACTGATGGAGTGGATCCCACACAGGGCGTATCTAAAAGGCTAATTCAGCTGCAGGAGCTTGGCTAGAAGTGAAATGAACTCCCAAGTACTCCCTATCTGGCAGGCTGCTGCCTGGTAGACATCTACTCAGAGGGACAGGTGTGGGAGTTTGAATGTAATTGGTGTCTCCTCCCCCCCCCCCATAAGCTCACAGGAAGTGGCACTATTAGGAGGTGTGGTCTTATTGAAGTAGGTGTGGTCTTGTTGAAGGAAGTGTGGGCTTTAAGGTCCTCTATGCTCAAGCTATGCATAGTTCAGTTCAATTCCTGTTGCCTACAGGTCAAGATGTAGGACTCTCAGCTCCTTCTCCAGCACCATGTCTGCCTGGAGTTCTGTGGTGAGGACTGGGCTGCCTGGGCCTATAACCAAAGTCAAAGGAGCAGAGGCTACAGGGTGAGCAAACCTGGAAGGCAAGTGGAAGTCAGCTGGACCTGGAGCATCACAAGCAGCTCAGAGAAAGTGATTCCTCCCTGATCCTGGCATCCTACATCCATGTAGGGCTACTCGGATGGTATAGCAGAAGGGCTCACGTGCAGCATGGAGACACAGACACCTGCTGTGTACCCACATTTGCAAGGGAGGGTGCTTGTGAACGCAGCTGCCCACTCGCCAGCTTGAGCGGCCGAGCTGCTTTCATTCTCTCTGCATCACATACGTCCTACATTCTCACGGCACGACTCTCACAGCAAGTGCTGAGAAATCAATGTCAACAGCAACTCGACTGAGTGTAGAATGTTTTCATTTCGCCCCCTCTCTTCACACTCCTAAATTTGCCTGGGTGGGTAATTACAGGGCTATTTTCATCTGATATTTGGAGAATCCAGGCTGCTGGGGTGAGGGTGGGGTGCTTAGGGTAAGGATGAGGTATGAAGTTACTGACCCTGAGTCTGTGAGTTCCCAGGGCACCCTGACTGGGCACAGGCCAGAGAAAAGGGGGTCTACTAAGGAATGCTACCTCTTGCTGCAGGGACTTGGAGGGAGCAACTACCACTGCTGAGAGCATCCAGCCGATAATTTCTCTCTCTCTCTCTCTCTCTCTCTCTCTCTCTCTCTCTCTCTCTCTCTCTCCAAAGGACACAATGCTAGCCAGCCATTGCTCCCTAGGTAGGGACACCCATGACTTGGAAAAGCAATCCTAGGGCTCCCATCTGCAAGCAAGTTTGGCCAGGACAGCATGGGGGTGGGGGGCAGTGCTAGCCATCTGTATGGGAGCCTGGCTCAGCTGGGGACTGGGCGGATTCCTGGAGCGGGTATTAACACCATTCATGGTCTCATTTCCAGGAATAAAATCAGTTCTACCAAAAACCTCCTCCCCTCACCCTCTCCAGAAGCAGATGGGCTGGACAAAAGCAATCATGGCCATTGCTCACCCTATGCTGCCCGCAATTGCCACCCACTCCTATTTCTGGTTCCCTAGCAAGGATGAGAAATCTCTGTGGCCAGAAACCAAGAGCACCTTAGGGTGCAGCAACTGTGAAGACCTTTGCCCAGACCCCACGGGACACCCTTCTTCCAGCAAGACTAGTTCTCAAAGTTGAGAGGTCTCCAGCCCTGAAAGAGAGATGGTTCTTCTATCAGCCTGAGCACTGGACACGGGTGAACAAAGTGAGCCTTTGAATGTAAGGCATATGTCAGCATGATAGGCAGACTTCATCCAGGGGGAGGGAGTGTCAGGCTAAGGGAGGGGCAGGAAGGACCAGGCAGACTTCAGTGATCCAGAAGAGAGCAGCCGGAACTCTTTCTCAGTCCTGGTCTCAGGGCTACACTGAACGACAAGGAAAAAATATGCCCAAGCCCCTGAACCTCAACAGTCACCACCTGCAGCTTCCAAGGAAGCCTGCACATCATTGAGGCGCTTGTCTACTGATTTGCATTTGTTCCACAAGCAGCAGCTGGCACCTGTTCCAGATGTAGGAGCAGTCAAGTTGCTGGGCATACACTGAGTCCGTCAGAAATGATACACAATGCAAGGCTGGAGGGCATCTTGACTTACTGGGGACTCAGAAGGAGCCATCTATGACTCCTGGCTTTTCCCAGCTCCTCCCTTATCACTCAATTCTGATTTGCAGCACATGTCAGAGCTGGAGAGAGCCATGCAGATGTCCTCAGCTAACACCCCAGGGGCGCTGGCTTTGCTTCTCCACTGACCCTTGTTTGCTCTGCATGCTTCATATTCTTACCTTGGGATAGTCTGTGGCAGGGATGCTACTAGGGATATATAGGTGTTTGCCATGCAAGCTTAAGGAACCGGGTCCAGTTCTCCAGTGCCCATGTGAAAAGTTGAATGTGGTAAAATACATGCCTGTAATCCCTGGTGGGATGGGGTGAGACTTGGAGACAGGCAGATCCCTGGAGTTCACTGTATAGCCAATATAGCTATATCTGTGAGCTCCAGGTTCAGTGACAGACCCTGTGTCAAAAAATAAGGTGGACAGCCAGTGAGGAAGGCACCTAATATCAACCTCTGGCCTCCACACACTGTGCACACACACACATACATACACATAAACACAGGAGCATGTACACACACATATAAATTCAGGAGCATGTACACACACAGATACAGGAGCATGTACACACACACAAATACAGGAGCATGTACACACAGATACAGGAGCATGTACACACACAAACACAGGTGCATGTATACACACAAACACAGAAGCATGTACACACACAAACAGGTGCATGTACACACACAAACACAGAAGCATGTACACACACAAACACATGTACATACACAAATACAGGTGCATGTACACACACACAAATACAGAAGAATGTACACACACAAATACAGGAGCATGTATACATACAAATACAGGTGCATGTACACACATACACATACAAATACAGAAGAATGTATACACACACAAATACAGGAGCATGTACACACACAAATACAGGTGCATGTACACATACACACACACAAGATGGACCTGGCTTCATGAAAGCTCTTCCCCCTTCTCAGCTAAACCCCCTTGGCCTGTCCCAGAAAGTCCCTGAAGCTTGCAGTCATCAGCCCAGGGAATCAGACACCCAGGATACTGAGAAGAAAACAGTACAGTGAGCTACACCACAGCTGTGAGAAAGTGGATCTCCAGCCAGGTAAGGAAAGTTTCCAGCGAGTCAGGATTTTCAAACTTCAGGTCTCCATACACATTTTGTCCTTTTCCGGTATACCAGGTCAAGTCACCAGACCAAGTAAGCCAATATCTTTAAAGCACTTTCCCAAGACCAGCATGCCGCTGGTACTGTGTACGTGTGAATTTCTATCATGATAGTGGTTATGAGCAAAAAACAGGAAGATTGAACAGGATGTGACTCAGCCTTGCAAATGGACCAAGTGCTTAAGAATAATTCACGCTCTCTGCTCTGAGCTCTGCTCTGGAAGATGGGCAAAGAGGGAGTCGATTGCTTAGTTAATGTGTATTCACAGCTACATGGCTACTGCAACAGACAGGCTTCTCCAATGTGACTGCCCTGTGTACCCCATCATTCATGCTTCCTCTACCACGTGGAGGGTTCTGTGTCCCCTCTCCTAGATCCTGAGCTGCCTCTGGCATCTCAGCCCACACGGTACCAAGGAACAATGGGATGTAACTTCTAAGACCAGATCATAAAAGGCCATGTTTCCTTCTACCTTGTCGTCAAGGACAACCTCCCTCTGTGCCCAGCAGCTGTGCTGGCACAGCCAAGCAATAGCCACATGGAGTGCCACACACTGAGGTTGTGTCCAGCAGTTCTGGCTGTGGCCCCTGCTGATAGGAACATCAGAAGCTGGGTATGTAGAGACTGTGACCCCAGAAGAGTCCAGCACCGCTGTCTGGCCTCCTCGGGTCTTCAAAGCACCTCGTTAACACTATGAGAGAGAAAACACTATCTCCTCAGACCCCAGTCACCATGGCAGATCTATGAGTAAGGTCAGCGCTGTGTTAGTTTAAGGGTTGATTTTAGGGTGACCTGCTCCCCACGATCAGTGCAGGAGAGGAATGGGGCTGCTGGAACTAAGGACTGTGCCATTGGCTTGACAGAAGGACAGCAGAGGAAGCTGGAGAGGTCCCAGGGAAACTGGTCAAGAAGCAGAAGCCTGAATGCAGTGCTGAACACCTGAAGGTGCCAGAAGTTGGTGGTGAGGGCAGGGAGGGAGGAGAGAGGAGAAGGGAGATGAGGAAGTGCGGAGGTGGGAAAGGAGGGAGGAGGGAAGAAGAGGGATGGTCAAAAAAGGAACGTAGGAAGAGAGGGGAGGAGAGAAGGAAGAGAGGGACAGAGAAGAAGGGAGGGAGGGAGGGAGGGAGGGAGGGAGGGAGGGAGGGAGGGAGGAAGATTTTGATGACCAGAACACTTGTCACATTGGTACCACTGTGACCTGTGGCTTTGTGGACACAGAGGACTTACCTTCATGAACTTAGAAATGCTGTAAGGAGCTTCAAACAGCATATCCAAAGTCACAGTGTCTGCTTCTGGGCCCTCCCCTCCCTGATAAAACACTCAAAAGAAAGGCACATCCAAGGCTGGCCTGTTAAACACAAAGGGCTGAGTCTGGCTGCACCAGGGGATAAACCCACACCGCTTGCACTCCTGCACATATGACAAAGCATCTGGAACATGGAAATGACTTCCATGGATGCTTTCCTGGTCCTCTTCCAGTACATGCAAATAACTCCAACAAACCAGTTTCCCCACAAAAATCAGTGCTGGTAGATGAATGGGAAAAACAAAAACAAAAAAACCCTAGTACCCAGAATGCTCTGGAGTGATGCCTGTGGTCTGTGCTGTTGCAAAGGGCTTTGTTGGGACCCATAGACTTGCTGCAGCCAGGGCTGTTGATGTCCGTGGCCTTTGTTACCACTGAAGGCCAGGAGGACGTCTATGGTCTGGCCTGCTACCTGAAGCAGATAAGGAAAAGGGGCATAGAAAGCTTCTGTGAAAAACTACTGCCACCCCACCTATCCCCTAAAAAAGTAACAGCCTAGACAGGAAATCATCCAAGAGAATGCTTAAAAATTGGGATAAGGATGCTGAAGTGTAGTAATCCACAACTGAGGGCTTCTGTAGGGTGTGGAGAAGAGCTCAGAGCATACGGGCAATACAAATTGGACTCCTCCTTTCCCTCCTCCTCCTCCTCCTCCTCCTCCTCCTCCTCCTCCTCCTCCTCCCCCTCCTCCTCCTCCTCCTTCATCTTCATCTTCTTTTTGGAGGAGAGGTCACAAGGGTGAGGTTGCAAACCTGGGAGGACTAGGAAGTAAGTCTGATTAGGGTGCATGCTATAAAATTCCCAAGCAATCAATAAAAATGTTGGGGGAAAAATGAAAATGGGGAGGTTGGGGATGTCAAGTTCCTTTGGCTTATTCAGAGAGCTGTGCGGCCACAGGCAGGGAACCCTCGTGCCTCCGTGTGGAGGGCACATGGGGACAAGCAGGTGAGTGAGAGGCCCAGGAGAGAAGGAAGCAGAGGAGGAAAACTGGCCAGCTTCCTGTTCCGAATCGCTGTCTGGATTTCAGTTGCACTGTGGAGTGTAACGCAGGCAAAAAGAAGTTAGAGCTGCAGCCAGAGCTCCCATTGTGATAGTCAGTGTTACTCGGTGTGTGGGTTTCTCCGGTAACACAGTGACAACACACTTGACCCATGTCACCTAAAGAGGGAAGATCCATTCTGGCTCAGTTTCTGAGGGCTCAGGCTGTCGAGGCAGAAAGGGACTGTGGGGGATGGCCCGGCAAAGAGGTCCCTTCATGATGGCCAGGAAGCAGAGAAAGGAAATTCAACAATCAGCTCTTTTCCCCCACTCTGCTCTGTGTGGGCTCCCAGGCCGGAGCATGGTGCTACACACATTCAGAGGTCTTTCTCCTACTGTCGACACACCATTGGTAGGTCTCCACCTCCGAAGAGACCTTAGATCTCATGAAGTTGATGGTGAAGATTGTCACAAATGACCCATTGATGGGTACCTGGGCAATCAGCTGAACAGTTAAACAATCAGCTGGGCAGTATAACAAGGTGCGTCTCTGAGGGTGTTTCCAGTTGTGGTTAATATTTGTGTTGATGAACCCAGTTAAGCTGAGGAGCCTCCACAGTGATGGGAAGACCAGCCTACCAAGGTCGGCAGGGGCAGGAAGAGGAATAAATGACAGCAGCTGATACCAGCCCTCTGCTGCTGCTTGACTAGGAGTCACACCGTGCTTCCTCTGGCTTTCTGACCTTGGCCTTGAACTGGAACTGATGGCCACATTCAGCAGCTAGTCAACCCTGTGACTCCCAAACTATGTGATTACGGGAACTGGTCCCCCCACCTTCCTCTCCAACTTTCATCCAACCAAGTAATTGACCATTAAAGCAAAACAAAACAAAAATCAGGGTGAGGGGGACAATATATCAGAATCCGAAGTCTCACAACATAACGTTAGATAATGATCTATGAAATTATCTGACATTTAAGTATCAAGACCACGTGAGTCCCTGTGAAGAAGGGGTGCTCAGATGAATCAGCCCTGAGATGAGCAAATGTTGGGATTGCTAGACAAAAGCTGCTATTTTAAATGGTGATGTGTGTGGAAAAGGAAAATGTTCTCATGTCGGAACGGAAGACAAAAAACATCATATTGCAAAGGCAAATTTTTTAAATTATTAGATTTATTTATGCAGTGTGTGTGTGTGTGTGTGTGTGTGTGTGTGTGTGTGTGTGTGTATGTGTGTGTGTCCCAAGTGTGGAGGTCAGAAGACAACCCACAGGGGTCAGTTATCTCCACCTATCCTATGGGTCCTGGGGGTCAAACTCAGGTTGTCAGCTTGGCAACAAGCACCCTTACTTGCTGAACCGTCTGCCCGTCTGAAGGAGAGAAAAAATCGAACTGGAAAACAAGAACAACGTGAAAAGAGTCACCTGGCAGAGGGAAGACCTGTATTCTTACAGTTAGAAACACCAAAATCACCCAGTGTGCAAGAAAGAGGAAATGCAGAGTACCTCAGAAACTCATGAATGTTTCTCAAAATCTTATACATAAGCACTTGAGTCTCAAACAAAAAAGAGAGAGAAACAGTGGATCTGGGAGGGGATAAAAATGAAATAATGTTGCCAAAATCACCAAATTTCATGAAAGATGATGCTCAGGGACCCACGAATCGGACCCATCCACAGGAAGCCACATCTAGACATACTAGAGTCAAAGAGTTAAAACACAAGGTAAGGAGTTGATATTAGCGAGAGTCGTGTGTGTGTGTGTGTGTGTGTGTGTGTGTGTGTGTGTATGTGTGTGTGCGTGTGTGTATGTGTGTACCTGTGTGTATGTGTGTGCATGTGCATGTGTGTGTGTGTGTGTGTGTTAATTAAATGGTGATAATTCCCCCAAACTACAGCACTTTGCATTCCCCGAACTGAAGGAACATCTTGTCCCTGACCTTTGCCGACCCTGCTCTACAAAGGTTGGCCACTGAAGATGTTTACCCATCACATGCCATTCTATAACTCATCCTCCCTGGCTACCCTAACAAAAAAGAAAACATTTTAATCGTCCCAGGAATCCCCAGGTACCCAGCATCCAAGCAGACAGCGGCTCTAATTCTCACACCAGGGATTTCCCCATGGCAGCCTTTCTCCCAAATTAAAAAAGCCTATTCTGGGGGCTAGAGAGGTGGCTCAGCACTTGCTGCTCTTCCAACGGACCCAGGTTCAACTCCCAGCACCCACATGGCAGCTCACTCCTGTCTGTAACTCCAGTTCCATGGAATCGAACACTCTCACACAGACATATATGCAGGCAAAATACCAATGCACATGAAATAAAAATAAATATTTTTTAAAAGCCTATACTGCAATGTAATTGTTCATACCCTTGTCTGTCTTTCCCTCCATAGATCTTTTGATGGAAGCAGAGGAAAAAAGACAAAAGGAGACCCCAGTGTCTTAGTTAGGGTTTCTCTTGCTGTGAAGAGACATCATGACCGGGGTAACTCTTATAAAGGAAAGCATTAAATTGGGCTGACTTACAGTTCAGAGATTTAGTCCATTATCATCCTGGTGGGACATGGTAGTATGCAGGCAGATAGGATGATGAGAGTTCTACATCTTGATCCACAGGCAGCAAAAAGAGACACTGGGGGTAGCTTGAGCATATGAGACCTCAAAACCCACTTCTACAGTGATACACTTCCTCCAACAGGGTCACACCTACTCCAACAAGGACACACCTCCTAATAGTGTCACTCCATACGAGTCTGTGGGGGCCATTCCTATTCAAACCATCACCCCCCATGTAAATGATCTCAAAGTTCTCATCGGAAATAAAGACAAGTTCAGCATGATGGCACACATAAGATCCCGGTGCTGAAGACTGAGAAAGGAGGATGACAAGTTCAAATCCAGCGTGGGTTACATAATGAGATCTTTTCAAAGGAAAGGAAGGAGGGAGGAAGGAAAATAGAGGGCTGGAGCGAGGGCAGGGGGGAGAGGATAGACTCAAGCATCGACTGAGTACAGTCTCCCGTGAGAAGCAAGAGGTCATCAGAATGAACTTTGAAACACAGACCATACCTTTGTACTGTCCAGTAGAGATGCTCTTTAAAAAAAATATTTAATTGTTTACATGCGTGTATGTCTGTGGGTGGGTATGTGCACCTAAGTGCAATGCCCTTAAACGCCAGAAGAGGGCATCAGATCCTCCAGAGCTAGAGTTACAGGTGACTGGGAGCTGCCTGGTGTGGGGGCTAGGAACCAAATTCAGGTCCTCTGCAAGGGCAGCAAGCTCAGGACTGGAGAGATGGCTCAGCAGTCAGAAGCTCGGCTGCTCTTGCACCCACATGCTCACACCCATCTGTAACTCCAGTTCTGGTTCTAAAACCTGCAGCCCAGAGGTCTACCTCAAGAACTCAAAGATACAAACTCGATCTCTAAAAGCAAAACAACAACAACAACAACAACAACAACAAAATCAGCAACAAAGGAATCAAACAGGAAACCAGCATCAAGAGGAGAAACAGACACTGGGACAGAGGATGAAGCCAAGCTTGAAAAGATGGAGCGACTGAAAACAACTAGGTGAACCAAAAGAACAAACTAGCCCAAACCAAGAATAGTTATTTCATATCTTACACGCATCCAGAGCGTAACAAGAACATGAGTGACAAGATGCCAAGCCCTTAAAAAGATAATATGACAAACAGCTTTGTGCCATCCAAATTGACAACTCTGATAAAAGGACAAATTCCTTCTAAAAAAAATATATAGCTTGCCGAAAGTGCGATATCAGAAGAGAAAAAACTATCTCCAATAAAAGTATCGTGTGTGTGTGTGTGTGTGTGTGTGTGTGTGTGTGTGTGTGTACCCATGCCATGTTCACACAGTGCCCTCTGAGGCAGGTGTTGGATCTCCTGGACCTGGAGTTACAGGTGGGTATGAACCACCTGACTTGAGTGCCAGAAACCAAACCTGGGGCATCTATAAGACCAAAAGGGCACAACCACTGAGCCATTTCCCCAGCCTTTGTATAGTTACTTTTTGTTTTTTTGAGACAAGGTTTCTCTGTGTAGCCCTGGCTGTCCTGGAACTCACTCTGTAGACTAGGCTGGCCTCAAACTCACAGAGATCCACCTGCCTCTGCCTCCCAAGTGCTGATATTAAAGGCTTGTGCTGCCCTACCACCCAGAACATAGCTACTTTTAAAAACAACTCTTCTATTAAAAACAAATAAGCTGGGCACCCAGTCTTGATGCAGGGGGAGGAACTTGGTCCTACCTCAATTTGATGGGTCATGCTTTGTTCAAGCCCATGGGAGACCTGCCTCTTTCTGAGTGGAGAAGGAAGAGGAGTGGATGGGGAGGGAGGTAGATGGGAGTCAGTGAGGTGGGGATGGGAGGAGAGTGGGGGGGGGACTGTGGTCAGTGTGTAAAATAAATGAAAAAAAATGTTTAAAAAATAATAAGCATCCCCAACAAGAAAAATCTCAGACTCAGCTGGTTTCACTGGTGAATTCAAGTGTCCCAGGAAAGAAAAATAATACAAATTTGCACAGACTCTTTCAGAAAATAGAGGAGGAAGGGAACTTCACTACTTGTTTGTGAGGCTGGCAAAACCTCTCTACCAGATGGAAAAATTTATTAGAAAAATCTTCGAAATCTCCCTAACTGTTCTCTGTCATGAATACACTGGAAAACATCCTCAACAAGATGTCTGTGACTCATGAGATCCAGCAACATATAAAAAGATAATTCGCTTCTGCTAGGTAGGGCTTATACCAGAATGCAGGTGGTTTTTGACATTTAAAAATTGAACAATTAATTCACCATATTAACGGCAGAAAGGAGGGAAACCATACAATCATTTCAACAGGTACAAAATGCCATTTGGCATGATTAAATACCATAGAATAAGCCCAATATAACACTTACAGAGCCAAGAGGAGGCAGGAAGGGGGAGAAAGCCATGCAGACTGAGGCTAGTGTATACTCCGTGCTCTTCTTGTGAGATCAAGGGCCCCTGCTCTCACCACTTCCCCTTGGTATTTATTGGATGATTTAGTGATTCCAAAAGGATGTCCAAAAACAAAAAAACAAAAACAAAACAAACAAACAAAAAAAAACCATACAGATCTGTGAACATATCAGCCAGCCTTTATTAACAAGTAAGGAATTGCTTGTGTAAAAATTTCCAAGATGCCCATATAGGAAACTCCCACCAAAACCACGTGAAGTCAGCAAAGATGCACAATACAAGACCCAGCTGCATCTATTAGCAAACAATTAGGAAAAGAGGTTTTAAAACCTCCTGTGAGAATACCGCCGAAGACCACAGAAGGATAAATTTAACAAAGCAGGTGATTCATGCTCCAGACAGCCATGGGCATTGCCGAGAGAAGCTGGTGGTAACTCCAGAAAGCGGAACAAGGATCCCATCTGTGTCCTGAGACTCCAGCACCCTGGGCAGTCTAGTTCTCCATAGGGGAGAAGTCAGGGCGAGTTGATGAAACCTCAGCAACCTTCTAGGGGAACTGAAAGGGGGTGAAATTCAGATGGTAACAACCTCTATCCAAAGCTGTGTTTTACCAAACAAAATTGAAGTACTTAAACCACTGGGCATCAAGTATGCCCACCATGAGCATATTGTAATAAAGACAGGGGAGTTCGGCACGGTGGCACTGGTAAGAACATGTTAGAATCCAGCTGCTCCAGCAACAATAACCTCCTTTCACACACACACACTCACAGGCCCCCTACTGTGACAGCCTCAGTGAGACCCCAGCTCACTACCAGGGTCTCTCATCAAAGAGGTCCCCTTTCCCACTCCTCACCTCTTCCCTGCCTCCTGCCTGGGAATCAGAGAGCCCGGCTGCAGCCCAGGAACCTCCCCATCCTCAGAGAGGTGAAGAAGAGACTCTATTTCTGTCCTGTGGGCTCTGATTCCTCTCCTCAGAGGCCCCACCAGTGTGTCTGTCCCTAGTGCTGGGACCTGATTCTCCTTGGAGCCCCCCACCACATTGTTGCCCCTGTGCCTATCTGTCCATGATATTGAGAACTATCTAGCAATCTCCTTTCTCCCCAGTGATCTGTCTCAGTGTCTTGGAACCTCCTCATCCCAAACCTTTCACTATACACCCATAATCCCAACACTTGGCAAGAGGATTGCTGTAAATTCAAGAATAGTCTGGGCTATGTAGAAAGTTCCAGCCTGGCTAGGGCTACATAGTGATAACCTATCTCAATAATAATAGTAAAGGGGGTTGACTTAGTGAATAAAGCACTTGCCACACAAGCTCCAAGACCTGAGTTCAAATCCCTGGGCCCCATGTAAACCTGGATGCAGTGGATGCAGTAGCACAAGCCTGTGATTCCAGTTCCTGCTGTGTAATGGGAGGTGAAAAATGGGAAATTTGGGGGCATCAGTAAATAAGAGACCCTGACTCAACAAGGTGGGAGGTGAGGCCAACTCAAGGCTGTCCTCTGACCTCTAAACCTGCACAATGGCATGTGTGGACCCACACTCATGCACCTATACAGGAATGAGCACACACACAAAGACCTTTGCAAAAGGCTACCCCATATAAACCTACAATGCCTAACAGAGTCCAGAGGCACTCTTACAGGTGATGTTAAACAGATGTCCCATGGGGCGCATCAATGTCTCAAAGTGGGAGGAAGGCCACTTGGACAAAAGTTCCTGAGCCAGCAGGAGAGGATGTGAGAGGAAGTAGGTATTGTCAATTCCACAGATTCGAGGAGAAAGGCCACCAACCCAAATCACAGCCAAGCTAAATTCATGTGCATAGGCTGTCTCCCCCTAAGGCGGGGTTCAAGACATCGGCTGTGGACATGGGAAAGATTGGGTTTTTATAGCTCAGGAGTAGGGATTTCCACATGGGGGATTTGGCAGGCAAATGAGTGGATTACAGAAGCAGAACATAAGCATAACAAGGTGGTCATAACAACCTCCTGAAACAAAGGCATGGTTGCTGTTTCCCAAAACAGGCAGTACAGAAACATTTGTGGTTAAGGTCACAGGAGGAGTATAGCTTGATCCTTGAAAAACAGAGATTTAGTCATAAACAGGAACAAACCTCATTTGATTTTGCTGTAAGATGGTTTCCAAGCCCAAGCTGGAGGCCAGCTGCTTCATTAGCATCGACCCCTACCTACCTCACATGCAAAGACCAGAACCACAAAAGCTCAGGAGAAAAATCTTCCCGTCTCTGGGGCAACAATGTCCTATTTTAGTCCAAAGCACAACTCTCAAAATAGAAATAGATACATTGGACTATGTAAAAAGTTAAAACCTTTGGGCTTTGGAAATACCAACCACTAAGAAAACAAAGATGGGGTGGTGAGATGGCACAGTGTGCGAAGGTGCTTACTACCAAGTCAAGCAACCTGAGTTTGATCTCTGGAATCTACCTAGCAGAAGGAGAGAAGGGGCTCCCAAAAGTTGTCCTCTGACCATCACACATACCGGAGCACACAGACATATACAGACACAATTAACTAATTAATATAGAACAAAGCAAAGGACAGAGTGGGAAGAACATTCAAAATCTGTATTTGACAAAAGATTTGTCTACCCAAAATATGTAAAGAAATTTTACAAATCACTAAGATTATGACCCCCTGAGACAAAGGGCAAGACAGTGCAGAGGTTCTTCCATCTTGCATTCTTATTGAGGCCATTTCAGGTTTAACTAGAATTTAATCTCCTTGATGGAGAATCTGTGGGAAATTACCCAACTCTATTCCAGGACCTGAGGCCAAGATGCCCGAGCTAACTGATTATCTCAGCTTCTGTAAACTGCCTGCTTGGGCAAACCTCCCTTAGCAACTGCTGAGCATTGAGGTACCAGGATGTGGTTTTGTCCTTAAAAACCTCTTGGTCTAAAAGCTCGGGGGCTACATTTGGGTTCTCAAATATCTGAGTGTGGTTCCAGCTGGCTGGAACAAAGACTTTCAGTTGGCTAGAAACTGTGTCTTGGTGCTTATCTCTCGTAAGCTCCCTGTAATAAGATGACCCCCACTCCTCCAAAAAAACACCTTAATTAGAAAATGGTAAAGACATTTGGATACTGTAAAAAAAAAAAAAAAAAAAAAGACAAAAGAAAAAGAAAAAGAAAAAGAAAAGCCCACAGCACTGTCATAGGACAAAGATGAATCAGGGGGGAGGGCAGCAGGCTGCTGGGAAAGCCAGGCTGAGGCCCAAGGTGGCTCCAACTGGCCCACCCGAAGTCACAGACTACCACAGATGCAATAGTCCTGAGGCCAGTTTAGAGGGAGAAGGGGGCTCCGCCCCACAGGAAGGAGGAAACATGGCTCACACAGGAACAAGTTTGATTTCGGCCAGGGAGGAGGCACTCAGACAGAGACATGGAGTCCTATGTGGATTCTTCGGCTCCCTCTGTCTGCTGGTGCCTGCAGTGACTGCTCTGTCAGAAACATTCAGATGTCAGGTTATAGAAACAGCAGGCCCGGGGAATTGGAATTTCTCCAGGAATCTCATGCTGAAAAGGAAAAGGCTGAGGTTTGGTGCCAGTTACAGCAGGACATCTTGTCTCCCAGGAAGCGAGTCATCACAGTTGGGATAACCTTGCAGGAGAGACCGGAGCTGAAATAATGGCGGGTCGTGATGGGGGACCACACCTTGACCAGAATTGCTGAGTTATGCATACCTCTTACGCTCTAATTAAACCTGAGCCTCCTGTCAATACCCTGGAGATGGACTTGGGGGGTCACTGAACCTCTTTATCTGTCTTCCAATATGACCATGTTGAATAAACCCCCTCTGCTTCTTGCTGTTTACTTTGTCTCTTTAACTGGGCTGTTGAGGATAAATGACTGAGTTTATCTTGCTAGCCTGGGCTCAGACCCTAAAACTCCAGTTAACAGCAGGATGCCCTGGGTGGTCCCAGATACCCCCCAAAGAGGCGCAGGCAGATCTAGCTGTAAAGATGAAACCTGAGGGATGAAGACAAGGGTGGACCCCAGAAGACTGACCACCCCTGAATTCTGGCTCTTACTCTCTTCCCTCTTGACCAGGGTGGGCACCTAGGAAGGCTTTGGTGAAGGGAGTCTGAGATGCTGGTGACAATGGCAGATAAATATTCCCAGATCCAGCACAGCCCTCCAAGCCCTCACCTGGAGGACTGGGGCAGGGTTCTTCTGTACATGATAGTGCACAGAAGTGCATGATGGTGCAAAGCCAATCTGGTCCCAGCGTGTTACCACAGCCAGAGATGCTGTCACCACAGAGCCAAGGAGGCAGAGACCTTGGCTGTCCATCACACCTGTCCTCACTTCTCACAAATTTGTGCCATCTGAGCATTGGGAGTAAATGTGGTGCTGGTTCTGGCTGGTCACTCGGGGAGCCAAAGCCCACTGGAGGGTCCTTGTTCAGCCCTTTCGTATACCCATCACTTTTCAAGCTCAGAGACCTGGAAACAAATGTGAAGGTCAATCAATGGGCAGCTTTGTTCCTGTCCCCTGGCCACACCAAGGCATCTGGTGAGCTTGCTCCTGGAAGTGGATTTGGTACAGAAAAAGAGGTACCCCTTTTCTCTCTCCCCTTCTTTCTCTCTCTCCTTCTTTCTCCGCTCTTTCCTGTCTTTCTTCTCTTTCCCGTTTGTCTTTCCTGTCTCTATCTTCCTCCTTTCCCCCTCTCCTCTGCCTCCTTTCTTGACCTGTCTCTCTCCATCTTTCTCCTCTCTTTCATCCCTTTCCCATTTCTCCCCTCTGCTCTCTTCTTTCTCTCTCTACCTCCCTCTCTCTCATCCCCCCTCTTCTTTCCCATCTTTCCTTTCTCTGCTATCTCTCCACTCTCTGCTCCTTGTGTCTCTGTCTCTCCCCCTCCCTGCCTCTCCCTTCTCTCCTCACTCCCCCATGATTAATTCTGATGGAACATGGAATACAAGCAATAAGGACGGTGGGAATGGCTGGATCTTATCTCCTTTCGCCTTTTTCTACACCAATGACCATCACTAATGCACTTAATAGCCTGTGAACAAATAGCCTTTGTTCTTAACCTGAAGCCCCAGGAGGGCAGCTGATGAGGCTCCAGGTTCAATAAAGCACTCTAGCTGCAGATGTACCTGTGTACCTTAGAGGCAGGATACCCATGAAAGCGAAGGAGCCGGGGTGAGGGAGCCTGCCCAGGTTGGATCCTATGGGTCCTGCAGTTAGGGCAACCTCTGCTACCTCCCAACCCTGTAACCTTGAGCCAGCACTTCCCCTCATGTCTGCCTCAGTTTCCACATGAGTGCCTAGCTCAGATGGTGAGGGAGCAAGGAAACGGTGCAGCACAGGGCTTAGCTCAGAGCATCTCACAAGCCGATGTTCAGTGGAGCAGCGTGCTCCTCGCATTCCCAGTAGTACTCTGATAACTCACAGCTGCAAGAGTGGGATTCAGAAGCGGCACCCAGCTGTCCAGCCCTGGTGGGGGAATGGCCAAATCAAAAAGCAGCAGTGTGGTGTCGGGAAGAATGCGCATCCTGGAAGGCTGCAGAGCCAGGCTCTGCCACAACCTGAGGCAGAGACTTCACACATCTGAGCTTCTGCTTCCTCAGCTTGAGAAGGTGAAGGTAGGGGTGCTCAAATATAGAAGTGAGGATGCATGTCCCCCAAGTGCGCCAAATGCACACACAGTCCTGACGCTGTGAGCCATGACGGGATCAGCACACCCTCATCTTCTTCCTGCTCCCCTCACCCAGAAGAACCTGCTACCTGCAGACCCACGGTGGGAACCGCCCAGAACCTGCCTGCTTTCTGCTGAGAGTCTGTGCTCCCAGGCAGGAACAGGGCCACCGAGTGAAGACCCACTCCAAAGTAGACACCCAGAGCCTCAAACCAATGCCTGTAAACTAGCTGGTTTCCCTTCCTTCCCCACCTCAACCCCAGCACCCTAGCCCTGGCCTTCACCAGAACAATGCACTCCCATACCCTTCTGGAGCTCTACTGGCCCTCAAGAATGGTCATGCTTCACATGAACCAACTTGGCGCTCCTAGGATGATGTCCTACCCCATGGGGTCCCACTTAAACTCCCCACTCTCTACTGAGAGACAGAGTCCCAAAATGAAAGCCAGACAGACCTCTTCCCTTCCTATTTGATCCCCCACCCCGGTCTGCATTCTCATAAGAACAGAATCCACAGGTCATGCACTCTGGCCCCATACCCACCCAGCTTCACCTCACACCTCCTTCCTGCCCCCATTGTGCCTCTCTCTGCCTCTCTGTCTCTATCTGTGGTTCTGTCTCTGTTTCTCCACTGTCAGCCTCTGTGTGTCTCTCTCTTTGTAACTTTGTGTCTCTGTCCATCTCTCTCTATGTCTCTCTGTGTGTCTCTCTCTAGGTGGCCTGGCAGAGGGATAGGCTGAGGGTCTTAGCTGACCTTGAAGTCTGGAGTGATGTGGCCACAAGCATGGGGCACCGGGCAGTGCAAGAGGCAGGAAGGACATGTCTCTGGAGGGAGCACAGCCCTACCCATGCTTTGGTCTTGGAGTTCTGGCCCTCAGACTTGGGAAGGAATAACCAAATGTCTGTTATGCCAAGTCTTCCTATCCCTACCACGGGAGAGCACAAAGCGCCCTCCAGTATGCAGGCCTGGCCACTCGGCCTTCAGGTGGGGGGAGCAGAGGAGACGCATATGCCTACATCAGGCAGTAAGAAGAGCTAAGCAGAAAATGAAGAGGCCCAAGGGAGGCCATGCTGATCTTGCCTTGGGGGTTAGGGCGAGTGTCCTGGTTAGCTTTCTGTGGCTGCAATAAACACTATGACCAAAAGCAGCTTAGAGAGGAAAAGGTTTATTTGACTTACACATCCTGACCACAGATCACCACTGTGGGAAACCAAGGCAGGAACCAGGAGGCAGGAACTGAAGCAGAGGCCATGGAGGGGCGCTGCTTACTGATTTGATGAGGTTTTTCACTGTTTTGTTTTGTTTTCTTATACAACCCAAGACTACCTGGGACACACAGAGGGCTGGGCCCTCCCACATCAATCATCAACCAAGATCATGCCGCACAGACTTCCTACAGGCTGAGCTAATGGAGTCATTTCTCAAGTGAGGTTCCCCCTCATCAATGGCCCAAGCTTGTGTCACACTGACAAAACCTCACCAGCACAGAGGGCTTCCCAATAAGAAGACACCTAAGCAGAGGTGTGAAGGACACTACTGAGTTTCTGACAAGTGACAAAGGAGACAAAGGAGACAATAAGATGAGATAATTAAACTATATATATTTATATATATATATATATACACACATATATATACACACACATATATATACACACACATATATATACACACACACATATATATACACACACACACACATATATATACACACACACATATATACACACACACACATATATATACACATATATATATATACACACACACATATATATACACACACACATATATATACATACATACATACATACATATATGCATGCATGCATGCCAGGAGTTGTGGCACATGCCTTAATCCCAGCACTCAGGAGGCAGAGGCAGGCAGATCTCTGAGTTCAAGGGGCCAGCCTGGTCTACAGAGGGAGTTCCGGGAAAGCCAGGGCTACACAGAGAAACCCTGTCTGGATAAACAAAAACAAAACAAAATACAAACAGAAAAAATTAATTTAAAAAAAAAAAAGATCAGAAACCCAACCCGAAAGTAGGTGGCTTTGTTTGTGAACACTGGTGGTTGGGTGGTGGACCCACAGGATCTGCTGCTGGGCTGGCTGTGGGGACTGAGAGACCCTGGGGCCGGGAGAGCTGAGCTCCTGTACGCCCAGTTACAGAAACAGAAGAGCAAACTCGCTGGCGGTGGGCATGGGAAAGGGCAGGGCAGGGCTGAGGTGGTTGGAGTGGGCCTGCAGACATGGCAGTTACTCAGTCCAAGAGAGCCACCAGCTGCAGGCCAGGTGTGAGTCTCTAATTCAGGGGAGAGACTCTTCAGGCATGAAAGGATGTGAGTACTGAGGAGCGGGGGAGGACCCGGCGGGGAGCGCTGAGGCCTGAACTCAGGGTCATCTCAATCTTTAAGGATGGCAGGTTGGAGAAACCACAAAGAGCTGAGGGGGGCTAAGAGGGCCTGAGGGTATAGAAAGGGAAGCTGTGTCCAGGCCAGGAGCAGCCATGGCTCCAGGGAGTGGGTGGCGGCCACTGTGGATAAGGTCATTGCTAGATTGTAGACATTGCTGGTAAACTCGTTTGCAGTGGTCCTGAGGAGCAAGACTTGCCACTGAGGAGGCTGGGAAAAGCAGCTGCTGACTCGGTCGGTGATGACCCACAGCTCTGCATAGGGGTCTAAGAGGTGAGCACAGTGGATGCTGGCCGGAAGGGGTGGGGCGCACTTAACTGAAGGTGGGCAAACAGCTATGTGTTGATGCTCATAGAAATGAACAGGTGGAGAGGCTGGTCTCCTGGGCCAGAGCTCACCTATCTACAGAATGAAGTGGAAGAAGGCCCAGCTTGTGGTCACAGAGTGGAGATGGGATGAGGCATCAGGCTCCCCAGAGAGCACCCAGTTAATTTCCCCCACAGTAGCAAGAACACAGAGTTGGGGTTGGAGGGAGTGAACTTGAGTGGGAAGGAAGGTCAAACAACTTCTAGGGTACCTGAGACCCCTTGAGTTGGGAGGCCAAGACAGCAAAATGGGGTTGGGGATTTAGTTCAGTGGTAGAGCGTTTGCCTAGCTCAATTCAAAAAAAAAAAAAAAAAAAAAAACCTTAAAGGGAACAGAGTTCGTAGTGCCTGCTCTGCTATCTGGTAGCAGGGGATGGGGGAAAAGAGACTGGGCTCAACATAGCCCATGTGGCCAGGACAAGAAAGGTAGTGGCTAGGCAGGAGTGGCTGTATCATGGTGCTGGAAACTTCCCAGCCCTTCCTCAGGACAAGGGTTCCATAGGAGCATGTAGGTTACTGCTTCATGACCAATCCAGATGAAGGGCTAAGAATTGCAAATAACTGGGATGATGGGTTGAGTCTTCATGACCATAGCTGTCAATCCTGCAGAAATAGCACACAACACACAGGGGTGAAAGCAGACACCCCATCATCCCCCAACAGCTTCCAGATAGAAACAGCTGGTCATAATGCCCAAGTCTGTTGTCCTTCGTATGAGCCCATCTGCCATTGACCCTTTCTCCAGCCTGCCCTCGGCACAGTGCCTGTCAAATAGTGCGTTTCCAATAAACAAACGTCATTCATGAGACCCAACTTAACAAGCTCGGTCAGAGGAGGCAGAGCAGAGACCTGGGAACAGCAGGCTGCATGGGGTACCTACCTCAATTGCACCATGACAATGGGAAGCTGGCCATCCGAAGGCTCTGGGCTTGGTTCTGGTGGCAAAGACCATCGAAGCTGGACAGCTGGGAAGGTTTCAGGCCCCATTTGCTAGGAAATTCAAAGAGAGGACAGGGAGTTAGTGCCGTTACCTTGGCAACACTCTGTCACATTATAATGAGGCTCAGTGGTAGCAGGAAGCCTAGCTTAAAGGAGTACAAAGTATATCGATTTGCCGGTGTCCTGAGGAGGCACACCAGGCAAGCTGGCTGGTCCATCAGGAAGACAGCGGGTGAGGTAGTTAGGGAGCTAGGAAGTGGGGCGGACCAAGCTGGCCCTTGTGTAGGGTAGCCCCGGTGGCTGGGCACCCACTGAGTCATGACTGAGACAGCACAGATTCAAGGCTGGCATGGGGAAGCTAGGGCTACCCAAAGTGCGAGCCCTTGAACCTAGGCAGGAAAGCCTTGTATCTGGAGAGTTGCATGAGGTGTGGCAGCCTGGAGGACTGGGCCACCCTGAGACAGGGTGGGTCCAAAAGAAGCCAGTGGGCAGTGGGACAGGAAGGGTGACCACTGCATCCACCCTAACACAGAAATAGGGCCAGCCTGCATAGGCTTCAACCTTGACAGCACAAGCTGAGAGAAGGGCCAGGCATGGAGCACTAAGGGCCACAAGGAGGAGAAACTGAGCACATGAGCTGCTGGCCTTCAACACAGGACTGAGAGTCCAAGTGAGGATGTGGGGTGGAAATGCATGGGCCCCCCATCCGTGGCAATCTTCACAGATGTCTTTCCCCACGATGATGAACTCGAGGGGAGGCAGTAGCTTTGGCTCTGCCTTATTCTCTCCTTTATATTCAGTGCAGTACTGTTGGCTTCTGTGTCTGTGGGTCCCAAGTCCACAGATGAAAAACAACCCCCAGGAATGAGAGATTAGAGAGGTGGGCTGAATGGTACAGCATAATAACTGTTATACATTTTACATTGCACTGAGTATTATAAACAAGGCAGTATGTGGGAGAAAAAGCAAATATGATGAATCAATTAAAAATACAAAATTTCACAAACTGAAATAGGGGACTAGAGAGAGTCAGCTCTTAAGAGCCATTGCTGCTCTTTCGGAGGCCTGTAGTTACGTTTCCTGCAACCACTTTGGATGGCTCACAACCACCCATAACTCCAGTTCTAGGAGATCTGACACTCTCTTCTGTCCTCCATGGATACCTGTGCTCACCTGCACAGACACATAATTAACAATAATACAAACAAATGTTAAAAATTAGAATACATAAAGCTGAAAACATTGACTAAAATAAGCAAGGCAGTAAGATATACAGGAAAGTGTGTACAAGTCATAGGCAAACTCCACACCACTGTGCTGAGGGATGCTGAGTTTCCAGGTGGAACATGCAAGGCACAGCCTCACTCTCTCCCCGTCTCCAGCCATCCCTGAGTGCCAGACAGGGCTGGGTGCTTGACTCTCACTGGTCTCCTTGCTCCATTGGGTGGACACAGTGGGGAACTGATCACCCACTCCACTGGCAAGGGTGGGTGGGGCACCCAGAGGTGACCAGCCAGGATCACAGCCACTCCTGAGAGGCAGGGCTGGATCAGAACCTAGGCCCTGTGGCTGTAAAGACCCAAAACTCCCAATCATTTGTTTGTCTTCTGTTCATGTGCATGACAGAATGGACGTGTAAGAACCAAGTTGTGCCTCAGTGGTTCTGAGGGTGGGCTTTCTTGATGCTAACCTCATTGTATTATGTTTGATTATGTTTTTTAAATCATGCAATAAAACTATGTGTAAGCTCTCTCTCTCTGTCTCTCTGTCTCTCTCTCTCTCTCTCTCTCTCTCTCTCTCTCTCTCTCTGTCTCTCTCCTCTCTCTCTCTCTGTCTCTCTCTCTCTCTCTGTCTCTCTCTCTCCAATAAAGGATTGTCCCTTATAAGGTTAGTCCACTGACAAGAAAGATCTGTGTGGCTCTTTTTGGCATATGGATTTTTTTTCTGTGTGTGTGTGTGTGTGTGTGTGTGTGTGTGTGTGTGTTGTTGTTGTTGTTGTTGTTGTTTATGGAACCCATGGCCCTGTGCCTGCTCTATCACTGAGCTACATCCCAAGACTGTGTAAGTAATTTTTTAAAACCAGTTTTATCAACACTAACTCCCATCCTACAGAATTCTTCCATTTAGAGTGCTGGGCTGTTCTTCCGGAAGACCTGAGTTCAGTTCTCAATGCCCATATTAGGAGGTCACAACCACTTGTAACTCCAGCTCTAGCGGAACCAATGCTCTCTTCTGACTTCAGTAGGGACTCTCATACATGGCACACACACACACACACACACACACACACACACACACACACAAATAGATAGATAGATAGATAGATAGATAGATAGATAGATAGATAGATAGATAGGTAAGTCTGAAGTGTGCAAGTCAAAGGTTTTGAGTCTATGACATTATTATCTTTTTATTGGGCTAAGAATATATCCAATACATGACATTTCAAGTGTACAATTTACTACCATGAATTGAAGAGTCACCATTCTGTTCAGCCATTGCCTCCATCTTCAGAACCTTTCTCATGACCCCAAACATGACTTTGTTCTCAGTATCCATTCCTTACTCCCCTCCCTTCAGCCTCGGGAATGCCTAATCTCTCTTCCGACTCATGAGTGTGTGTGTGTGTGTGTGTGTAGGCCTGAGGTCACTGTCAGGTATCTCCACCACTCACTCCTCTTCTCTCACTGTACCTGGAACTCTCATGGACTGGCTGGATT
Organism: Onychomys torridus; assembly: GCF_903995425.1. Taxonomy (NCBI): domain Eukaryota; kingdom Metazoa; phylum Chordata; class Mammalia; order Rodentia; family Cricetidae; genus Onychomys; species Onychomys torridus. The sequence goes on along the minus strand of NC_050446.1, from coordinate 10,804,040 downwards.
GACTGACCATCAAGCTGAAGGATCCCATGGCCTCTGCCTCCCTGGCACTAGATTACAGGCTTGCCCAGCTTCTTACAAGTGTGCTGGGGATCCGAACTCAGGCCTTCAGGCTCCTGCAGCAAGTGCTTTGCCAACTGAACCATCTCCTCAGCCCATTTGTACTTTTCAAATTACACAGCCGTCTGGCCACTCCATTTCTAGGAATTGAAAGCAGCACCTGAGGCAGGTGTTTACCCTCAGCTTCACAGCAGCTTTCTGCCATAGCTGAGAAGGGAAACACCCAAACACGTGAATAATCCCTGAACAAGCAGACAGATGGAGAATCAAGGTCCACCCTCAGAGCCATGCCCCATGAAACACTGTTCAACAGTGAAAAGGGAGAACATTTGTCAGCTGTTACCATGGGGATGAACTTCACCCAGCCACACTATTCTTGTGCCACTGGACCTAAAAGAAGCCATCTTGTGGCCTACTCATGATCCAAAGCACAGACCAGGCCTGCTTCCCTGCTAGAGTCCGCTCTCAAGAGCTTGGAGTGGCCCTGGCAAAGCCCCTGACGATGCCCACACAGGAACTCACACCCCACCTTGCTCGGAACTATCTGGGTAGGTCCCACACCAGAGCCCCTATGTCCTCACCTGCAACGTGAAAGCCTGGGGCCACATCCCATCACTGCTCTGCTATTTGCTACTGGGGATTTTCTTTCTGGAGTTCGTTTTCCCAAGACTGAAAACAAAGCGATGGGAACAAATCAGCTGAGAGGCCTCCAAAGCTTTCAGCTGCCTGAGCTTCTCAGCAAACAGAGGTCCTTGGGGACTCCTCCCCCAAAGTGTGCGATTTAAATGGAAGACAAGCCTGGCCCCAAAACAAGCTCCTCCAGTCTGCAGCTTTGGGTACAAGAATACACAAAAAGGGCATTTCCACCCCAGCTGAGGACTCTAGAGCCAAGAGAAGGGACAAGGACAGGTAGGCCCCAGCCACGGACCCTCTTGGGTGCTCCTTTCCTGACCTACGGCTCTAACAAGGTATCTAGGGGAAAGAGTGACGAGGACAGACCCCCACCGCATGTATGTGGGTGTCACACACACCAACACAAGATCAGACCCCCATCCCAGCCCCCACCTGGGCATGGAGCACAGCACCTCTCCCTACTCACACTTCAGCCCCTACCTGACCACCTACAGGGTAAAGGAAAGGCCTCTCCCAGTCTTGGATGACCTGACTCCTCAATGTTTCTGGAAATATCCTTGCCACCCTGCTCCTTAAGGGTCCCTTAAGAGGGACCCATGCAGCTTATGGGCCCGGCGTCTGAGGATGCCACTTCACCCATCCCCAACACCTCTCTTTACCACCATGTCACCACTCAGGGGTCCCTAACTCAGTCTCCAGCACGGGTCTCCAGAGCTCCCCCTTGGCCTAAGGCTGCCGGGATGGAGTTGTCTGGCCCAGTTCAATTTCCCCCGCCTTTTTGATGTCACATCCTGTCCCAGCCTGCTTCCCCGCCGGTCGCCGCCCTCCCTCCTCCCTTCCCCGAGCGAGCTAGGCGCGCCGGTCCCTCGGCGCCGCCCCCGCCCGCTCCCCTCACCGAGCAAACTTTTGGCATCGCTGCAGCCCGGGCGCGCCGCCGAGCTCCGCAGGGCGCGCCTCTCCGCCGAGCCCGGGCTCGCGGGGACCCGCCTGGCGCGCGGGGAGAAGCAGGCGCAGCCCCCGCCCCGCCGGCCCAGCCCTGCCCGAGAGGCAGTCGCTCCGGAACCGGGACCATAAATATGCAGAGCCGAAGCTCAGCGCAGCACAGCCCGCGCGCCGCCCGCCCCGGCTGCTGAGCAGGCGCCGCCGGAGCCGAGCCGCGGCCGGAGCCCCAGCCCCAGCCCCAGCCAGGAGCGCGTCCACGTCCCCGCAGCTGCCAGCCGCCAGCACCCAGGCCCCGCACGCCAGGACGTCGGAGTGGCCGCGAGACATGCAACCGGCCCGGAAGCTCCTCAGCCTCCTGGTCCTCCTGGTGATGGGCACCGAACTCACCCAAGTACGTGTGACCAACGCCATTTTCTTCTGCCAGGGCCACTGAGAGCCGGGCAAAGTCGGGGAGCTGTCCCCGGGGCTGGGGCTGAAGAGGGGACCCTGAGTGCCATCCGTCCGGGGCTTGAGGGAGGGGTGCTGACTGATCTAGACAGGTTTCTGCGGCGCTGGCTCTGTGGGGCACAGCAGCCCCTCTCTCAAGACCACCTCCCCACTCCTGCTGAGAAGTTCAGAGGGCAAACTAGGGTCTTCATTTCCTGGGTTTGTCATCTAGTAGGGAAGAAAGAGGTGACAGCCAAGCCCCCAGGCATTTTTGCCAGCGGAGGTACTTAACTCCTGCCTCCCAACACACCCCCCTCGGTGGCCCGTCTGTCCCTTTGGGAACAACGCTACCCTCTGCACGGTGGGCATGGTGCCACCAAGCCCTGGAAGGGCAGCTGCAAGGCGCTGGGGTGCATTGTTGGCTGGTTGTGGAGGGTTTGAGTGATGTGCTGTGTGCATGTGGGACGGCTGGAGATGCCCAGCGCTCATCTGTCCAGAACAATGTACCAAGCGAAGTGTGTGTCTGGGAGGGTATTCTCCATTTTAAAATTGCAGCTTGGGAGGCTGTGAGCTCTCAGCTGGGAGGCTGTTTTGCTACTAGGGTGCTTGTGCTCACAGGAAAGAGCCTGCCAGCTTTGGGGCTGCTCAGGAGTGACATTAAAATGCCCTTTGTGCGGTGCCACTGTGCCCTGATCTGAGTTGAGCCCCCCACCGTGGGCAGTCGGAAGTCCAGGATGTGGATGACAGCCCACCTTTTGGTCCCAATCCCAGCTGCCTGGACGATCTATCCATCTCTCAGAATAAAAAAGGAGACAAAGGAGAGGAGAGACCAGAGAGCAGGAGGAAGACTCTAGAACACGCTTCCCTTGTTCACCTGGAAGCCCTTGCTGGCTTGGTTAGCCCTGTCCAGGTCACACAGTTCAAACTTAACCTGACAGTGGGATTTGTTCACCCTCTGTGCCTTTTGTTTGGAGCTTCCTGGACAGTTACTCCTAGAGAGGGTCTTTGTGGAACTCTGGGAAAGGAGCTTCTTTGACCCCTCTGGGGAAAGCCTGGAAGAGGGTTCTGGCTGGGCATGGTGTATGGATGGATGGATGAATGAACACACACACACACACACACACACACACACACACACACACACACACGTGCCAAAAAGAGCCACACAGATCTTTCTTGTCAGTGGGCTAACCTTACAAGGGGAAATCCTTTATTGACATATCTTGGCATAGAGATGGCTGGTCCTGGGTAGTCTTGAAAGTGACTGTCCCCATAGACCCTCCAGCCTTAAAGGCTTTTTTGTCCTTCTGGGCACCCTAGGCCTCCACTGCCTGACTACAAGCTTTTCCTCCCTAAATCCTCTACCTGTCTTTTCAAATATCCACTGTTACAGGGAGAAACTTTTAGTTCAACTTCAGATAGAAGCTTTGTCTCTATGGTGGTTGTTTGTTGATCTGTGAGAACAGAGCCTGCTCTCCAGCAAGGGGCCTCGGCAGACCCCCTACACACTCAACACTGGCATCTCTGGGCCCAGAAGGAGCTCCCTCCCCAAGGGCTGCCTTCAGGACCCTGGTCAGCTCCTGCAACCCCAAGCCTTCACAGCACTTGAAAGACAATGAAATTATTTGCTTACCTAGAGGGTTCTCTCTTAGGGCCTGAGCCCTGAGGTTCCTCTGAGGACAGCCAGGTGCACTCCCTCCTCACCTCTCCTGCCCTCCTTGGGCTGGCCCCTGAATTCTCCTTTGTAGAATCATGTCTGAGAAACCCGTTATCCCCGAAAGATGGGATTTCAGCACCAAGTCTCATGAGCCAAGATCTCTCAAACTGCCCAACCACATTGTGTCTAGGAAGGCTCAGGTGCCTCTACCCAGGTCAGAAGCCCCACTGGGATGGGGACAGGTGGTTCTTGTAGTCAGTGGTGACAACCTGAGATGTGAGTCCAGGCTTCACTGAGTCAGTTGGTCCCTCAGGATATCTATGCCTAGAGATCTGCTTTCTCAATTCTACTGTGACGAGAGACACTACTCAAACACCCTTGGGCCTCAGAAAGCATTCATATTCCGCCGCCACCACCCGTGACAGGGTAAGTGCCCCCCACAGCCACACTTGCTTTCAGCTCTTCTAAACAGTGAGGACCCAAGATCCCAGGGTGGTGAGTTTGGACTGGTGCAGGTGGGCATGGGAGCCAGTCAGAGATGGATGGGCCATCCCAGCCCATAATGAGGGCTGCCTTCAGGATCTAGGCAGGCAGGTGGGGCATAGAGCATGTGCTGGGCCATCTGTTCTCCCAGAAGCTGGCTCAGAATGATCCACTCAATCAAATGCCAAGTACTGATTGACAGCTTGCTCCATGCAAAGCTGTGGCCGTCATGAACTTTGTCCTCAGACAGAAAGCACTTTGGTGTGGCTTTGTTCTGTGGTTTTCAATAAAAGGCTGACATCCATGCTCTTTGAGGACAGTGTCAGTGACATCACCCTGAGCCTCCTGGTGGGGGCACTGGGTTGTTTATTTCATTCCTGGGTTGGAGGCATGACTGGGGCTCCCTGTCCCAGGCCCATGCACAGCCACCCCAAGCCTCTGCTTACAAAGAAGTGTGGTCTGTGGGAGTGGAATAGGAAAGGCTGGGAAGCTCTGCAGCAATGACCTTGAACCCAGGGTTTTGTTCTTACTCTAGTCACACTAAGCACTGACCAGGTGACCTTGAGTCAGGTCTCTGCCTCTCTGAGTCTGATTTTCCATCTTTTTAGAACAAGGACAATTAAATGGGACGATTTCATGGATTTCTCTGTCCCACAAACCCCCTGTCCAATTCTTGCATCTTCTCCACTCAGTAGCCCTCTTCTGTAACAAGCCTTGGCCATCAGCCAGTTGGATTTAACCCCTTCAGCTATGGCCTTATGGTCACACACCAATCTAAGTCCTTGTCATCGTCACCTGGGGCAATACACTTTGTTGGAAGATGTAGGGCTCTGCCATGTCATTTAACACAAGTGGTGTCTGGGTCAAGTGCTCTAGAGGGGAACAGAAGAAACTGGGGAGAAGGGTGACACCCCAGCTGGGTACTAGAGTTGTTTCTGAGTGACCCCTAGCAGGAAGATAGAGAGGAGGATGCAGGAAGGAAGGGGGCTGGAGAGGCTTCTGTTGATCAAAGGCTCAGAAACCTTCCCTCCTGTACCCCATGCTCTGCAACTGTGCTGGGGAGCTGCGTCTCATCAGCCATCACTCCCAGCCCAGCGTGGCTTTCTCTAGCAGTGCAGTGTCACTGGCGGTCACCCTAGTGAGGCCAAAGCTGTCCCTGCTCATAGAACTTTCCCTCATTCCAGCTATTACTGCGAGTGTTGTTCCGTTTCTGTCTTTACTGAGTGACTACTATGCACTTGGTCCTAGATTCTGATGGACTGTTGGTCACTGTAGGTGCTTGCAGCTATAACAAGCCTTGGCCCCCACCGGGCACCTGGCTACACCTAGGTAGTTCTGTGGATGGGACAGGTAGAGACAGAGCAGGTAACGTTAACTTCACCTTTCAGAATCCCAGTAAGCCTGAGTCAGGGGGTGTCATGGACAACTTGCGCATCTGCCCAGCCCTCCCCTCACTGCACCCCTCATCTGCCTTGGTCACACAGCATATGTGACGTGGAGGACCAGGGAGCCAGGCAGGACTGGGCTCTTCTCCTGCAGCTGTCATGTTAGAACACATAGAACTTCCTCACTGGGCACTGCCTCGGGGACTGGTGACACTTCTCACCACAGTTGGGGGCTCCTGAGGCACAGCACTGATACCTGGGCCTACCTTGCTGATGGGCAGAGTACTTTAAATCCCTCACACTCATAGCAATTTGCTTCTCATTCCCACCTCAGCTTTCTCCAGTCAAGAGCAGGTGGTTGTCTGCCTTGGGTAGTATTTATTGCTAAAGTTATCAGGCCCTGTAATCAGTATTAACATCACCGTGTAAGGCAATACAAAACTAATTACCAGCTACACTGAATTAGATGTGGGGGGGGGGGAGCTGTGAGCCTGAGCTGGGCTGGTGGGGAGAAGAGGCAGCTTCTGGCCTTTAGAGAGGGTGTGGATGCTGTTTCTGTGCAAGTTGGCAGAGACCAGCAGCCTTTGGCTAGTCCCACCTCCAGGTGACGGAGGTCAGCACTGTAGTCCAATGGAGGGTGGGAGATGGAAAGCAAAACCTCCCCCTCCCCCTTTACTCTTGTTCAGATTGTTACACATAGAGCAGCTCTCTAGAGGCTTAGGGTGCGGGAGGTCAGCCAGCTGTCTCTGACACCCTCCTGTCTGTAGGGGACCAGCTTTTCATATCATAATGTCCCTATGGCCTGGGGTTGCCCTCATTCTCCAAATGAGGACACTGAGGCTCAGGGAGGAGGAGCAATCTTTGTGGGGGGCCCCGGATGCAGCTCCAGTTCTGTCTGACACCTGAAATTCAGGTGCCTGCTAAAACAGAAAAATAAACAACTCTGTGTCATGAAGCACCTGAAAGAGGAGGTGCCTGGTGTGTCCCCAAGTCACACCAACCTCTAGTACAGAGCTGTGGGTGGCTATCTAGTTGTGGGACAAGATGCTGACCTAGACAGTTGACATTCAAGGAGAAGCAGGAAAGGCAGGAAGGAGCAATCATAGGGTCTGAACTCCATGATAGAGGTTTCTTTCCTCCCACTAAGGCTCAGGCTTCAGGGGGCCCCCTCACCTGCAAAGACCCAGAGGCATCTGATAATGCATGCTGAGGTTCCTGGGCTCAGTCTTAGAGCAATGCCAGAGTTTGCATGGGAGTCCAGCACCTCCTTGGCATTCCAGCATTTGCTCAGTGACTTGAGATCCCAGAAGTTACAAGTGGAACCTAGCCATGTGGAACAGATGTCACCTACTTCCAAGTCTCTAGATCACCCAATCTCTCTGTGTGTGGCTCCATTACTTGCAAGATCTGTGCAGTTTGTACAGTGCAGGGATGACCTAGGCCTCCTCAAAGGGACCAGTGCTGTCTATGTGTGACCTGCCTTGTTTGAGGCTCCTCACCAATAACTTTTTTGCCTAGACCACCAGCTCTCTGCACCCAGGTTATAGCTAATGACAACCTCTCAGGAGACAGCCAGAAAGAGTGGCTTCTTTACAAATATGAACATGACTTCTTCTTGCTCCACAGAGCTGTTGGTTTCTTCCGATCCCAGCTCTAACCAGGATGCTCCTTAGGTACAGCTTGGTGACATTTAAAACCTGACACCCCAAAATACAGCACAATTGGTGGAGTGTTTGCCCAGCATGTATGCAAGTCCTTCTGAGTTCTGTCCTCAGTGCCACATAAAACTGGGCTTGCTGGAGAACACCCCATCACCCCAGAAGTAGAGCCTGGAGGAGCCAAAGCTTGGCGTCAGCTGCATAGAAAGTGTGAGTCAGTCTAGGATCCCCAGGACTCATCTGAAAATAAAATCTGAAGCCAGGTGTGGTGGCTCATGCCTATAGTCCCAGCATTCATGAGACTCAAGGATTGCCTTGAGTTTGAGGCTAGCCTGGGCTACAGAGTAAGACCCTTTTCTAAACAAAACAAAGTATTTGGTAACAGAGTAAATAGAGTAAATGAGAGAGAGAGAGAGAGAGAGAGAGAGAGAGAGAGAGAGAGAGAGAGAGAGAGAGACTGAGGAATCCCAGGGAGAGATGGGAGAATGTTGACTCTTCAGCATCTCTGATTGGTTGACCAGTAGTGACCTTACTTACCTAAATCAATTCTATCCAATCCAGTGTCTGAGTGGATCCTGAGAGGAACTGTGCTCCTGCTCAGAGCTGCCCCAGCATACAGAACGGCTCTTCCTTCTATAGGCTCTGAGAAGGGACTTTCCACGGGCTGCCGGTGAGCCTCAGAGTCTGAGGCTCAACGAGAGAACATGGGTGCATTTCTCACTGCATCGCAGGGTGCTAGTTACATTTAGAAGCCATAGCAGAACTCCAAGAAATGGCAAGAGGCTTTTCCAGTAATTGTGCCTTTAGAATACTAGTCCCTACACCCTGCCGCTTACCCAATACATGGGGGCTCCTGCTCTGTTACCTAGGACTGCCTGGCCTCTGAGTCAGTCTCCTGATTAGGTTGTGTGTATGGCAATCAGGGAGAGGGCCTGACTACTGTCCTGTGCTTATCAGTGTCACTGGGGACTCTCAGGCAGGAGCTTTTCCAAAGATAGCAGAACCTTTGTTAGCAGTTGCTGAGAATCTTCACAGCTCAGCCTTGACTCTGCAGCAAGAGGCCCCCATGCAGGGTTTAGGGAAAGCCCAGCTTGGAGAGTAAGTGTCTTCAAGAGAAGGGAACAGGTCTACAGAATCTGACAGCGTTAGAGTCCACAGGCTGAGCAGGTATGAGCTCCTTGGTGTTCCTCCACTCCCAGCTGGACAACCCCAGTCAACGTGATGTTGCTAATCATGCATAGTTTAATTCACATCTAGGTCAGGTGCTGCTGCCAGAGAAGTCAGCCTGTCCTCCGCTGTGGAGACTTCTCTCTCCTGGGAAGGAGGAAATGGAGTGTTTATAGCTCCTGGAAACTGTAGCTTAGCCCCGAGGGTAATGTGCCCACTGAGAGGCGCCACTCCCAGGGTTTGGCCCCAGTTCTACTGGACAGCTGAGGGCACTTGTGCTGAGGCTTCCCACAGACATTAAAGAAGCTAGAAAAGGACAGGGGCACCGCTAAGGCCCGAGGGGGCAGCATGGCAATCAGCTCTCTGGATGAACACAGGAAGCAGGTGCAGACACAGTGAGCCAGAAACACAGAAGATCTGGCCTCAGTAGGGGTCACTGTCTTAGGGACAGCTGGGGGTCATGGAGTCTTCTGCTAAGAGGGTGTGGCACTTGGTCACTGGGAGACTTGAATGGTTGGGACCAGAGTAGAAGAGAGTGGGGAGGGAATGTCAAAGGACCTCAGGTCCCTGGATTAGCTCTCTTGCTAGCTCTGAGAACAAACCCCAAATACAGTGGATCCTGGTGGCTGCAGTGTATTTCCCTCACATGGCTGGGCTGGCCCTGGCAGCTCTGCCTTCTCACCAGGACCACAGGGAAGGACAGCCCCTCTTGCCCTCACTTCCCATGATACAGACAGAGAACAAGGGCAACAAGACATAGGGCAGCAAGACATAGTCCCCAAAGCCACTCAGGCATGCCAAAAATGGCAGGTCATATACCCGTGGCCTGCAGGTGGTAGTCCAGAGTCCAAGGAGCCAGGCTGAGGTGGGAGTGGAGAATACAACTTCACCCATCTGTGTGCTCCTGGAGGACCCACATGGGCTTATGTGAGCAATATAAGGTCGGGCTGCCCATGGGGCCTTTTGTGACTGCTGGAAGAATGTCCTGGGCTAAAAGCAATTATTTTCCTATTCCCAGAATGGTCCTGTCTGTGTTAGAGAATGAGAAAAAGCATGGAAGGGGGAAAGAAAGCTCCATGTGGGAACTCTTCTGTTTGTCTCTCTGCCACTGTCTGTCTCTCTGTCCCTCTCTCTGCTTCCTACCCATCTCTGTATGCCTCTTTGTCTCTATTTTCCTTTCTCTGTGTCTATATCCCTGTCCGTTTGTCTGCCTCTGTATTCTCTGTGTTTCTTGATGTCTGCCTCAATCTCTCTATCTTGGTCCCTCTATTTCAGTCTCTCCTCGTCTCTGTTGCTCTTCTTTCTCTTTCCTCTCTCTCTCCTACCCCCTTTCCCTCTTCCTCCCTTTCTGGTTTTCCTCCCCTCTTCTCTTCCCCCCTCCTCTCAAACTATTTGAAAATAGGCCACACGGACATTGTCATAGTCAGTGTGTTGTCCAGGCTTTGTCCTATGGAGCTGTCCTTTGCTAGGGAGCATCAAGAAATGAACTGGAGACCTGCTTCCCTCCAGCGGTCACTGCCGGCCCCATGCCTGAGCAGGTTCCTGCATTATGACCTCAGTTCTCTGGTGCTGAGGTGGTGCTGGTGTCCTGTGCATCCCTGGCCCTCGTACCCTGTCATTGCCAAAAAAATTCCTTAGTATCCCTCACCCCCTACCTACCATGTGCTAGTCCCTGGCAGGAGGGCTGTGTCTGGGCAAGTGTCCTGACCCAGCTTGTAGACTCAGCTCTCACTTTCAGAGCTGAGGAACTCAGGCCATGGAGGGAGGCCAGTATTCTTCTTTTATGATTGTTGATACATTTGCCAAGGCTGGCCAGGGGAGGGTATGAGGATAGATACCTGACAGTGTCACCACAGGTGACAGAAACACAGGTCTTCCGAGATCTTACCAGCTTCAGCAGAGAGCTCTGACTGATTTCCAGAGGTCATCAGGATTGAGAGTTGTATAGGTTGCATAGTCCCAGCACTCAAGAGACTGTTGCCAAGACATCCAAGAGGCAAGGACACTGCCATGATTTGGGGCTTTGCCCTGAGAATGCGCTGTCTCACCACACTGCCTGGGCCATACCTGGTCATCTTCCAAAGCCAAGCAGCTCATACGCACAGTGGAGCTGGGGGTAGCACTCCCCTGTGGGCTTCTGTGACACAGTGACATCCTGGATGGCAAATCCTCAGGACTGTCTGCGCACAGCACCTGCTCTGTCAGTGTGATGATTATTCAGTGGCAAATGTGGGCAAACCCTTGCTTCAAGGGAAAGCGTGTAAAATCAGGGTTTGAGTTTCTCTTTAGGAACACTGGCTATTGGCTGGCACCATGGATGCTTTAATGTAAATGCCTATGTTCTTCCACAACCCAAGGATCATTTCTGGAAATGCTGTGTAGCACACTAAATCAAACGACACTCCAGCTCTTCCCAAGGTCCCTCACAAATGCCTATGGGAGAGTCAACCCTTCTGCCAAATCTGGAAAAAGACTCTCAGCAGGACTTTGCTTGGGACCTGGAAGAGTTGGGAGAGATTAGCTTGAACCTCTCAGCTCCTCAGATTAGCTAAGGTGAAGGTGGGGCAATTTTGTACAGGTGAGAGAAACTGAGGTACAAGAGGAGAGGCTCGGGTGCAGGGGAGAGGTTCAGGCCCAGGCGGAGAGGCTCGGGTGCAGGTGAGAAGTTCGGGTGCAGGTGGAGAAACTTGGGTGCAGGTGGAGAGGCTCAGGTGCAGGTGGAGAGGCTCAGGTGCAGGTGGAGAGGCTCAGGAGCAGGTGGAGAGGCTCAGGAGCAGGTGGAGAGGCTCAGGCACAGATGGAGAGGCTCAGGCGCAGGTGGAGAGGCTCAGGCGCAGGTGGAGAGGCTCAGGCGCAGGTGGAGAGGCTCAGGAGCAGGTGGAGAGGCTCAGGTGCAGGTGGAGAGGCTCAGGCGCAGGTGGAGAGGCTCAGGAGCAGGTGAGAGGCTCAGGTGCAGGTGGAGAGGCTCAGGCGCAGGTGGAGAGACTCAGATGCAGATGAGAGATTCAGGTGCAGGTGAGAGGCTCAGGAGCAGGTGGAGAGGCTCAGGAGCAGGTGGAGAGGCTCAGGAGCAGGTGGAGAGGCTCAGGCGCAGGTGGAGAGGCTCAGGTGCAGGTGGAGAGACTCGGGTGCAGGTGGAGAGGCTCAGGCACAGGTGGAGAGGCTCAGGAGCAGGTGGAGAGGCTCAGGTGCAGGTGGAGAGGCTCAGGAGCAGGTGGAGAGGCTCAGGTGCAGGTGGAGAGGCTCAGGCGCAGGTAGAGAGGCTCATGTGCAGGTGGAGAGGCTCAGGTGCAGGTGGAGAGGCTCAGGTGCAGGTGGAGAGGCTCAGGTGCAGGTGGAGAGGCTCAGGCGCAGGTGGAGAGGCTCAGGTGCAGGTGGAGAGGCTCAGGTGCAGGTGGAGAGGCTCAGGTGCAGGTGGAGAGATTCAGGTGCAGATGAGAAGTTCAGGAGCAGGTGGAAATGCTCAGGAGCAGGTGGAGAGGCTCAGGAGCAGGTGGAGAGGCTCAGGCACAGATGGAGAGGCTCAGGTGCAGGTGGAGAGGCTCAGGCGCAGGTGGAGAGGCTCAGGTGCAGGTGAGAGGCTCAGGCGCAGGTGGAGAGGTTCAGGCGCAGGTGGAGAGGCTCAGGAGCAGGTGGAGAGGCTGGTGTTCTGGTGAGAGAGGATCAGATGTGGGTTGGAGCTGGAAGGCTAGTTCTGTATTCACTGTACACCTCTGTGCCAATCACACTGTCTATGGGGTGATCAGATGTGTGTTTCTCCAGTTCTCTGTCACTTTAGACAAGCACCAATGTGGGTAGGGTTAGCACTTCTTTCCACCTGGGTGAATGCTTGCCATTCGATGTCAGCTTAGTTCCCAGGGACCTTGGGAATTTAGTGGCCAGTTCTCTGGCAAGTTCTATGTGAGTTGCATCAACTACATTTAGTACTCCTTAGCTATGACTCCCCACATAGGCTCACAAGGAATATGAGCTTGGGGTCAAATCTCCAAGTCATGGCACAATGATCTGTCCTGGTGAGGGTGGAAGACAGCCCCTGGCCGGTGGTACTGAAGGCTTTCTACTTATTTCTGGAACTACTTGAACAGTCCCAGGCTTCATTGTTGCAAACGCCCTGGATTCCATTTCCGTTCAAAAGCTCAGCTAAGTTAAGCTTCTCCAATTCAGGGCAGCAATTGTGAACCCAGGCACATTACTCACCTAAAGAAGACTTGGGAGCTCTTCAAAACCATTATGGTTACATGTCTACCATAGATTACCCCACCCAGAAGGGATCTCCACTTATGGGGGGCCACTTTCAATTCTCCATGGCATTTGACTGACAGCAGCCCCAGAGAAATGTCAGAGGGCTCAGGGGCATCACATCTTGCATCAAATCCCAGCTCCACAGCCTGCCCAGCACAGGTTGCTGGCTGAGTCCACTTTGTCATTTGAAAAGGTGACAATGACTGTCACCACAGCATGCAAGGCTTGTTCCTGCACTGATCCTTTATTCTAATGACACCTTGCAGAGGAAAATTACTATTGTTAAGCCCATTTTTCAGGTGAGAGAGCTGAGCCACAGAAAGGCTCATTAGCTGGTTCATCATCTCATGGAAGTTCATGGCAAAGCTCAGCTTGATCCCAAGGTCTACATGTAGAGTGGCCACTTGAGGCCTTCTTCCGCTTGGGGACATCTGCCTGTCAGACAGACAGCAAGAAAGGTTTTACGTATTTGGCCATGTAATGTGTCTAACAAAGCCAATTATGTCCTCCATGTTACATCTGACGTGGAGCTTGGGGCCATGCTGCCCCTTGTATTGCACTAAGTAGGGTATTCGATAAAAGTCTGTGACTTCTGAGATGGCAGCGACTTTGGTGGACTGGACTGGCTAGATTTGTAGTTGTTGAGAAACATTAAGCATCCCTTACCTTTGTATAGTGGAGAGCAAGTGTGTATGACTTGGGCAGACACAGCTCTGGCCCTGAATCTGTGTGAAATAGGCAAGTCAGGACAAGTAGGACGGAGCCTTCGCATCTCTGTGCGTGCTGAATCCAGCAAGACCACTGGGTGTGACTAGCCTGCAGTACCAGCTTTCACTGAGAGATGGTGCCCTTCCCCAACTGTTGTAATTTGCTGGCATTCGACCCAAACCGGAGGCACCAATGAATGCCAGGCATTAACCAGAGAAACAACTCCAATTGACTTCTTGAGCCAGCAAGTCTCACACCCAGCACTCAGGCCAGGATCATCTTGGCTGTTGTTGAAGTTTTCTCCGTAAATAGGGACAGAAAACAGAAAGACAAGCCCTAGAAAGGTGTCACATCCCTCTTGGCAGATATCTGCAAGTCTCCCGTTGTCCTGACATCTCTTTCAAGGCCCCTTCCAGGGAGTCTCTAATCGACCAGGTTAGAGTGCAGTGGGAGTTGGGGAATAGGATGTCTTTCTTTAACCAGGGCTGGGACAACTTGGAGGAATGCCCATAGGAACTGGCTTTCCTCAGCTTCTTCGAAGGCTGCTGCAAAGTCAAAAGCACTATTAAGGTGTGGTGCCGGCTGTGCTGTTGTACTGAGAGACTGCTAAAGCTCGCCCTGCCCCTGAGCTGGATTCCTGAGAGGGACCCCTGCCTATCTAGACCCACAGCACAGACGCTCGCGATCCTGGGTGTGGTCCCTCTAGCGCCTGCTGAGCCCTAAGCTTCCAGCAGCTCCTGATGGTAGGTGGGCACACTCTCCTGCACCCCCTATTGTGCACAGCGGGCACACCAACCCCCTCTCTGTTTAAACCTGCTCCCAGAAGCCCAGGGAGGTCCCCGCTAGGAATTCCAACTGTCCCTTCCTTCAGAGATAGTTGCCAAAGGTTCCCGGGAGTTTCTTTCACTTTGTAGCCACCTCTTTACTCCTGCGCCGGCACTGGAGACCTCACCCGAGCTTCTCTTCCTTTCTGGAGCTCAGGGGAAGCCCCAGACTGCCTGGGACTCAATCCACCTGGGAAGACAGACCCCAGCAATAAAGGTGGTGTGGCCCATCCTCAAGGAGACTCTTAGCCACAAGCAGGCCTGAGCGAAACCGGGGCCTCAACGAGGCAGGGTCGTGAGTGTGACCGAGAGAGTTGAGGAGGGAGGACAGTGGACGGGTGCCATGCGAGATTTGGGGGCTTATATTTGTTTACGGTTTGGGGCAGCGTTGTGTCTGTCCTCCTGAGTGACCCTAACTCTTCGGCCGACGAGTTTGCAGACCTCGCTGCCTGCAGCCAGGGGGCGGCGGGGAGCCGGAGCTCGGAGGAAAAATCCACCCATTTCCTGGGCAGATTGCGTCGGCCGCCGCCCGGCCGTGTCCCCGCCTCCCAGCCGCGGCCCCCGCGCACAGCCCGCGCCGCGCTCAGAACCCGGTGGCCCTTCTCGGCAGCGGAGCGCGCGGGGACGCGGCAGCGGCGGGCAGCGCGGGCGGGCAGCGCGCGCTGGGCAGGGCCGCCTGGTCACCTCCCAGCGCCGGGGCGGCGCGGCGATGGCCAGGGCGCACAGGGCGGCGAAGACGGGCGGGCGGCGGCGGGCGGAGGGGGCGCGGGGACGCGGCCAGGCGCCCCTGCCCGCCGTGGTGCCCGCCGCCTGAGGCTGCCCGGGGCGCGGGAGCCAGCGCCGACGCGGCGCGGGCGCAGGAGGCCACTCGAGGCGCGATGTCGGTGCCGCTGCTGAAGATCGGGGTCGTGCTAAGCACCATGGCCATGATCACCAACTGGATGTCCCAGACCCTGCCCTCGCTGGTGGGCCTCAACACCACCCGGCTCTCGGCCGCCAGCGGCGGGACGCTGGACCGCAGCACCGGCGTAAGTGAGCCCGCCTTGCGCCCTCGCGGCCCCTCCTCCCTCCTGCCTCCTCTTGGGTCGGAGCCCCGGGCTGGCCAGGCTGTGCGACACAGGATGGGTTCACTCGGGGAGGGAGGGATGCAGGGGCCGGGGTCACGAGCCCACCCTCTGCTTTGCAGCTAAGCAGCACCTCCAGTTGCGGCCGCCACCCGCACTCTGGCGTCTCGGGGCGATGCTTCCTGCGCCCGGTCCCCTCAAGGGGCTTGAGGACACCTGCTCAGGTGGTAGTGGAGGGGTTCAAAAGTCCAGAGTCCTCGTTCACCAATATTAGGAAGTCCTTCCTTGCGAAGCTTAGGAAGCCGAAGCTAGGGACTTGGGGACTTAGCCAAGGTCACTCAGCAAGTAAGGGGTGGAGATGCTGCTTAAAGCCTTTTGTGGGTTAGGTCCAGCCAGGACTCAGCTTGCCCCACTTTGTAAACGGCAGACTGGACTGGCCCAGAGTGGGGCCCAAGGCAGAAGATAAGAGCTCGGTGGTCTCATCTGAGTCCCCCCAAATCCCAAGGCACCCTTCTCTTCCCATCCCCATTCAAAGATCTAAGTAAGGATCCACTCCAGAGGAGGTTGAGGAGCTGGGCGGGACTGGACTCCCCACCACCACCTCCTCCTCCGTGTGCCTTCACCCACCCCTCTCTACCCGCCTCTGAAATGGAAGTCGCATCTCCGTGTCATCAGCAACCTAGGGAGGGGAGTGATGGCTAGGGTTTGGGGTGGAGGGTCTGGGTAGGGCTGACTTCCATAGTGGCTGGAGCAGGCTGAGCTGAGACCACCCTTCAGTGAGGGGTCCCGGCCTAACCTTCTAAGTGGAAAGGAGAGGTGAAGGACGAGTCTCCTTTTTCCTCCAGTTCTGCTTCCAAGGGCTTGGTGGTGTGACCCCACACAAACACACCTATGACTCTTGTTGGGTCTACCTCTTCTGTTGTTTTGAGTTTCCCTAGTGCCGGGAGAGGTGTCAAAACCTTTAATCCCAGCACTCAAGAAGCAGAGGCAGGTGGATCTCTGTGAGTTCGAGGCCAGCCTGGTCTACAGAGCGACTTCCCCAAAACCAAACAACCAAACAACCAAATCAAGATGAGTTTCCCCGATAATGACTTTGCCTGCTTCTATGTCCTGAGCTGCTGAGGTGGGGTGAATGAAATATATCACTACTGTAGCTTCCCTGCCTTCCTCCCCATCCTATCTAAAAATAGCAGAGAAGAGCAGGATGCCAGGGAAAGATTGGGAGACAGTGGGCAGGCTGCCGTGGCAGGAGGGCAGGAGGGCAGGAGGGCATGGGGGTGTGTGCAGAAGCCTTGGTGTCTGTTGCCCCTCTTGTGTCTCTGAAGGTCAGAGTCACTGGTGGTATAGAAGACCCGCAAGGTGAACCTAGCCACTCACAGCTCTGGGTCCCTGGTGGTCGGTCTTTGGACTGAGGTTGGGGGTGACCCTTACACAACATGTTTGTTGACATCCACCAAATGGCTGGTGGGTGGGAGCTGCATGGAGTTGGAAGGCCAGCCTCTTAGCCAGGCTGCTTTCGGGGAGACAGCACAGCTCTAGGCCATTGCTGCTCTCAGTTTGTAGGTGCTGATGGAGACTGTTAGCAATGGTGCTTGTCTTCAAGTGTTAGGGAACAGCAGATCAAGGCTTGACTGACCTACTACAGAAAGACAGTGTCTGATTCCCTAAGATGTTAGCCACTTGGTTTCTCATATGGCCCCTCAGCCAGCCTAGCACATCTGCAGCCCCTCCCACCTCCCCAAGCATTAACCTGGTTAGATGTCAAAACTCTGAGCATCCAGGGCTGAACTTGGATTTTAAGGCATTGTGTCCCTCTGACCTGCTTCTGTCCTTGGCACCTAGGCACAAGCCTCCCTCATTCTCACACTCATTCTCTCGTTCTCTCCCATTCCCTTCCCCATCTGCCCCCTCCAGGTGTTGCCCACCAACCCCGAGGAGAGCTGGCAGGTGTACAGCTCTGCCCAGGACAGTGAGGGCAGGTGTATCTGCACGGTAGTCGCCCCCCAGCAGACCATGTGTTCACGGGATGCCCGCACAAAACAGCTGAGGCAGCTACTGGAGAAGGTGAGTCTGTGCAAGGGGGGGGAGGTGAGCTTGCACATGCAGAGTGCTGTGTGCCAGCATGAGGGTTGGCCAGCCTGCAGGGCCCACCCCAGGCTTTCCCTGGCATGGCCCCACTCTAAATATTTGTGAATGAATGAGTGGGCAGATGGCTGCCTGGAAAGGAAGATGGAAAAGAACATGGTGACCCTGGTGGGGAGATGAATACACCTGCTTCCTGGGCTCTGGGGGCTCCATGAAAGAGCTTGTTGGTAAGACCAGAAGCATGGCTCCATCCTATGCCATTTCCCCTCTGAGCAATGCTCAGGGTCTGGTCCAAAGGGCTCAGCAAAGCTGCCAGGAAAACTGTAGACTACTGGTGCCTGGCACACAGGCTTTACAATGGCGATGCTTCTGCTCCATTTGTGAGTGGTCACACCTGGCAATTCATTCCCACCATGGGTGCTTCTAACAGAAGGACAGTAGTGTGTAGTCCATGCATACCTTTGAGTCTTATCTCATTTAATTGTCACAAGGCCAGAGTAGAGCTGGTGGCATTGGTTGCTCAGATTGATGTCCCCAGGCCACCACAGCTGGTTGGAAAGGGAGCTAGTCGGAGTCATAGGACCAGCTATCTTCCTGTTTGGCTTCTGTTTCTCAGTAAGAGTGCCTATAGGCTGCCCCCCAGAGACCCCAGACTCTGCGGCTAACCTCACTACTGTAAGTCCCTGGAGTGCTATCATGAGGAGAAGGAAAAATGAGGACTTTTCTTCCTGCCCATCTCACTCCCCCAAGAAAAGATGCCTCCAGGTGGGAACCCTTCCCACACAGAGACAGTGAGGTCACCTCTCTCTCTCTCTCTCTCTCTCTCTCTCTCTCTCTCTCACACACACACACACACACACACACACACACACACACACACACACACACACACACACACACACATACACACACACACCAGGAAAGCTGGGACTATCCCTACTGAGCAGACTTGGAATTTTCAAGTCTTCACCTGTTCAAAATCTATGGGGTGAGGGGTCCTTTGTAACTTGAACACAAGCTCTGTGGACAGACATCACCTTGGTTTCCCTCCAGCTGGGGAAGGCAGGCTGACTTTGGAGGCCAACTTGAACCCCTTCGAGGACCTGGCCTCTCCAGCTAGAATGGGGATGGCTGCAGGCCTCCCACCTCCTTGGGCACAATGGTTCTTTTTCCTGGACTCAGCGGCTGAGGCAGGAAGCAGCCTGGGGACTGGGATGACTCCTGAGTTGCCAGTCCCCATCTGCAAGAGACGTGGGACCTGCTCTCCATTACGTGCCTGTGGAGAAGGTTCACAGTAAAGGGGTAGAGTGTGTGTTGGTTTCTTGGCCTGTTTTGCCACCTTTAGCCACCAAAGTAAATCATTTGAAGAGAGTTCAAGTAAAATACATTTAACAGATCCCACGGACATTTATTTACACCAAACTAGACTGGAGCCTAATTGAACCTTTAATTATTCAGAACTGTAGCAAAGGGGCGGGGCTTGGAGGGGCCTGAGGCCCAAGCCAAGGGGCCTTGGGAGAAGGGCAGAGCTGGGAAATGGTTCCAGAAAGCTCTAGGGGCCCCTGAGAATGAGGCCGCCCAGCTTTCCTTTCTGCCTATGCAGGCCACAGTTTTGCTGCTTAAAAATTTAAAGCCCCATTTCCTGCCTCGTAGACTCTATTTTGGGAGGGCCTGAGCACTAGCTGGAAGAGAGGCCCTTCATTTACTGTGCCTGCCGGCATTGCTGAGACAAGCCTGCTCCACCTTTGTGCTCTAGGGCTGGGCCTGGTCAACAGGCCTCCTGTCTCTTCTACTTTGCTTTTTCTCTGCCGATGGGGCGGGGCCAGGCCTGGCACAGACAGCACCTGCCATCTTGAGCGGCAATAGAGGAGGCCCTGGATTCCTTGGTCCCCTGCGGCTCGCCGTAGCTGAGCATCCTGGAGCTGGTTCTCTATTGCTACCATCTGCCTTGGAGTTAGACCCACCTGGTGGCACAGCAGGGCAGGTCCTGGGACCCAGCACTAGAGGCTCTGTTTTTGTCTAGCTTGAGTCCTTGCTGAAGACTGAGTAGCAGCATGCCTGGGCAGTTCCTCTAGGATCTGATGCCAGAGGAGGGGATAAGGTGGACATAAGGATGGGGCTGTGTCCTCTGAAGAACACAGTCTGAGTCTGAGAGCAGAGGCTTTGCAGTCCCAGACCTTGAGCTGGCTGTGTGATGGGACCAAGTTTTCTTAACTCCTGAGCTGGCATATCTGTTAGCATGGGGGACTCAGAACTGGTTTTATGAAGATCAAATGAGATAAATAGCATAGCCATCAGGCCAGTGCCTACGTGGGCAAAAAACATTAGCAATTAGTCATTCCCACATGGGGACAGGTGTGTGGCTGTGGTGCATGTCCCCTCCTCACTTCAGGGCACCTGCTGCAACAGCAGCTAAGAGCATCCTGTGACCTTGTGACCTTGTACATTGCTTGTTGGCTTCTGGGGATACTCCAGGAACTAGAAGAGGTGTGTGGAAGCAGATGTTGCCAGAGAGTTAGTATGTTTGTCACCCATGTTTTGTTATGGGAGACTTAGCTGAGTGGATGGCCAGAAAGTGGGGTCAGATGTCTGTTGGTTCATCTTAAAGCAGCCAAATAATTTGGCATCTTTAAGATTTTTTGTTTGTTTGTTTAATTTAAAGGCTAATCTTTACATTTTAAAATTCATTAGAAGCATTGGTCCTTGGTAGGGAAGACAGAAAATCTCCTCCCCACACTGTGTGGTCTCTTCCTGAAAGCTGGTGTTGGGCTGAGCCCTTCCCCCGCTCCCAAAGGCCACCCACTATTTGACCGGTTGATATCTGAGCCCTGTTCTTCTTGTCTGTGTCATATCTCCAAGGAGGAGACTAGGAAGAGAGGCTCTGAGCAGAGATGCCCATGTTGTCCTTCCTCTGAGCCAGACAGGCGGCACAGGCTTCCTGCACTGGCTGTCCTTATTGTGGGTTCAAGTGTGAATAAAGCCCACCTCACCCTCCAGTAACGTGGTATTGTTCCCAAGTAGTTCAGTGTCCTTGGTCTGAGCTCATCCAGGAAGCCTCCTTGGAGGCAATGGCCTTCGGGCTGGGCCTTGAAGGATGGACAAGAGCAAACTTGACATCTTTTCCCAGAAGCAGCATTGCAGTCATTCAGAGGGGCGGCGAGCGGGGAGAGAGGCTGTCAAGCAAGAGCAGGTCGATTCCCCCTAAGAGAAGGGAGCAGTCAGCCTCATGCACAGCTGTGCTATAAATTGAAATGTGAAGGTGAATGTGTGTGTTGCTTTCAAGTCCTAAAATCCCATATGGTTTTAAGTGCTGAGATGGGCAATATCGGCCTTTGGCCAATGAGAAGGCATCTTGCCGCTCTTTCCCATTTTACTCCACTTACTGGTCTGAAGGGTTTGTGGTGGGAGATGGGAACCCTGACCACTGAGCAGGGAAGCCAAGCCTCTATCCCAAGGACTTTGTTCCTAGAAGGGGACAAATTTCTCTTTTTCAAATTCAGAAAGAAAAAAAAAATCCAGCAGTAAGACCTGTCATTCAGGACGCGTCTTCCTTGCTAGTAATTGGATTAGATTCTGAGAAAATGACCCAACCCACTGCGGCATCCTCAGCAGCATCCTCAGCACCTTGGCTCCCTGCCCCCCTCGCCCCTGGTGAGCATACATTCTCACATCAGCCATAGCCAGTTTCCTGAAAATGAAATGTGCTGGCAGGTGGCCGCACCAAAACTGTTTTTCTTTGACGCTCTCTGGAATCGTGCTGAATAATAGAGTCCCATCTTGAGGCTGCACTCCATTCAACAATGCCCGTAAGGATGTAAAACAGCGATCCTTCATTTGCTGGGTGATTGATTCCTGACTCTGTGTTCTGAATGTGTGTGTTTGCCGAGCAGTCATCTGCCTATGATATTGTGGGGGGTGATGGATGGCATGTGCAGTGGGGGAAAGGCTCGGCACGGAGCCTAGAGCGGCTCGCTACCCCTTCGTTCCACACTTAGAACACCAACGCTGTCAGCAAGGACACTCCAGGAGACTTCAGGGGAAAGGGGATTTATACCCTAAGCAGGCCTGACGTCGTTCCGGATTCATCTCTTGCTATGTGCGCTTGCCTAATGATGTCAGTCATTCCCCAACGTGGAATAGAAACAGGCCTCACCCTTAAATGCAGAGAGAAATGGCCCCCAACCCTGTGCCTGGAGCAACTCAAGGCTCCTGCCCTGATCTGTGTACCTACTGTCAGAGTTCTGCTGGAAGAGGGTAGAGGGAATGTTTACCCAGCCGATCAGCCGTGTTTGGGGAGTTCTTGGTCCTAACGATCTGATGCTGGTGATTAACTGGTAAATCATGCTTGGGCCACTTCTGGCTCCCGGGGTGGTGCTGTGGGAAAGGTCAGCCTGGCTGATGAGCAGACAAATGAAACCGCCTGACATCTGCTGCAGCTCTTGCCTTGAACCTGTTACCCTTTTGACAGGTGCAAAACATGTCTCAATCCATAGAAGTGTTGGACAGGCGGACTCAGAGAGACCTGCAATACGTGGAGAAGATGGAGAATCAAATGAAAGGACTGGAGTCCAAGTTCAAGCAGGTGGAGGAGAGCCATAAGCAACATCTGGCCAGGCAGTTCAAGGTATGTGTGTCCCTCCTGGAGCTTTACTCCGCCCCTCTCTTCCTCCTCTCTCCTTCCTCTTCCCTGCCCTCCTCCCTCTTGCTTTCCCTCGTCTCCTCCTTCTATCCCCCTCCTCCCCTCCCTCCTCCTTTTCCTCTATTATCCACTTCTCTTCACCCCTCCTGCCTTCCCTCCTCCTCCTTCTCCCCCTCCTCCTCTTCTTCCTCCTCCTTCAAGTCAGATTGTATCCCCCTTCCTGTTCCCTTTCCCCACAGAGGTAGTGACTGGGGACCTGGGGACCACCACAAGAAATGTTCTCTGCCTTGCAAAGCTGTGACACTCTGAGAGGAGCGAGGCCACCCACTCTGGCCACTAAAGAGGTTGGGGCTTGATCAGCCCCGTCATTGCACACTGGCCCCTCTCTCCTTCCTTCATCAGAGGAGGAAGCAGGGGTCCCAGGCCCCCTCCTCCTCCAGCTGAGGCATTTTAGCCAGGCAGGGTATCATTAGAGGCCCTCAGCATTCCACAGCTGCTGCAGGTAAATCACATTAGCTGAGGATTAGCTTAATTGATTAGAGCCATTTCTGGGCCCAGATCACTCAGGGCAGTTTTTCACTTCTGACCTAATTTAGCTGTGACAAGGCACACTGTAGATGCAGCTGCGTTAAGTGTTCTGTGTCTCCAGGTGACCCTGGCCGTTAAAACCTCCATTCCTTTGACCTGAAATTATATATACATATGTCCAAGTATGTATATATACATGACTCTCCGCTAGGACTAGGCTGGGAATTATCTGCCACCTTAATTAAGGTGTTCATGCATGTTAATTAGGAATCAGGCCCAGATGTAAATGAACAGGTCAAATTACACAGCCGCTTGGCTGGAAACCGCTGAGCCCTTGCCTGTCCCCCCTTTCTTTTATGCTAATGTTATCCTTTGATGCACTCCCTACGTGAAGCAGGAACTAATTCTCCTTTTAAAAGCAGTGCATTAGGTAGGCAAAATGGCAAGCTAATGAAGTTATAAATCTATAATATACATAAAATAATAGCAGACAAATCCCACTGAGGCAAAACAAGCCACTGATTCTTGTCCCAGGCAGGGCAACACTGTGCCCCTTTTCTCATGTACCATCATGACTTAACCTTGGAGAGAGATTCTTGACCTTACAGACCAAAAAGAGTTTGTGTCTCTCCTGCCCAGCATCTGCCCTCCTGCGCTCAGCAGACTGTGAAGACAGAGGTGTCTTCAGCGACATGAGGTAGCTCTCCTTGGAGAGTGTCATCCACAGAGCACCCTCTGAGTTCCAAAGTTGGGGACTCTGAGACTCTGGGACAGCAAAAGCAAGCCCTTGCCTTTTACACTGTAGTCACTGCATGAAGGGATTCCAGGAGAAACCGTGAGGGAGACCCTTCACCATTTGAGTAACTTGTTTTGCTATCATTAAAGTGTGATTTTTCTTACGTGACCATGCAAATATGTGTCTTTTAATGGCTGTTTGAGGCAGGCTAGTGAGCTAGCTTTTCAACAGTGTTTCATTTTCTTGCTTGCAGGGCTAACTTAAGAGTTTTTTCAATGCGCCAGTGACTGAAGAAGCAGTCCCCCATGTAACCATGAGAGAGCCAGAGAGCCTTTTGCACCATGCATTTTTACGATTCTTTTCCAATCCTTAGCACCATTTCACTAAGGAACCTTGAATCCAACCAGGATCCTCCTTTTGCATGCGACTCTAGATGCATCCCATGAATAGTTTGAACCCTTGTCAATGCACTTTTTGAAAAAGAAAGAAAGAAAAAAAAAAAAGAACCACAAACTTTGTGTATGTGACCTAAAGCATGTAACCTTAAGATGTTGCATTCTCGACTGACAAATAAAGAGCTTTCCCAAATATGTTGGTGTTCTGAGGACTGTTTAATACGCTATCCTGACTCACTGGGACCAGATAACTGATGGATGACTAAAATGGGAGTGTGCACACCTTCCCTCTCAGAGCGAGAAGCCAGGCCAAGGCAGGGCATTTCAAGTTCTTGCATGCACCGCACTGAACCAGCTTATTTTAACCTTGCAGGCAATAAAAGCGAAAATGGATGAACTTAGGCCTTTGATTCCTGTGTTGGAAGAGTACAAGGCCGATGCCAAATTGGTATTGCAGTTTAAGGAGGAGGTCCAGAATCTGACGTCAGTGCTTAACGAGCTGCAAGAGGAGATTGGCGCCTATGACTACGATGAACTTCAGAGCAGAGTGTCCAATCTTGAAGAAAGGCTCCGTGCATGCATGCAAAAACTAGGTAGGCCCAGCAGCCTGCGGGTGTGGCACTGCCTGGCCCGACTCTGCCACACACGCAGGTGTAGGGAGTGGTGCTGAAGCCACAGTGCCTGCCTGGCCTCAGCAGGTGATGGCTGCATCAGGGCTTCTGGGTAGGGCCACCCAGAGAGAGCATCAAGGAGTGCAGGCAACACCCACCTCAGGGCATCACCCACGTGCAAGCCCCATGCCAAAGCCAGTTCTAGACCCCAGTGAATCCCACATTTGTAAAAAAGAAAAAGAAAGAAGGAAGGAAGGGAAAGAAAAGAAAAAAGAAAAGAAAAGGAAAAAGATGATTTTTAGATGCCACATACTATCAAATGGATGGGTGTGTGTGTGTGTGTGTGTGTGTGTGTGTGTGTGTGTACACGCTCATGCACGCACAGGAGTGAGTGCTTAATATGTATGTGTGTGGTCCATGCATGTGTTTTTAGGATAACTTTAGAAGGGCTGGAAACACATCTCCACCCAGGCTGAGAAGAGAACTGATAAAACACCTTGAGACAATGCACCAGGGTTAGTTGGAACTAAAAAGATGTGGTATAGTGGCAGCAGGTTTTGGACAGAACAAGTGGGGGCCCTCAGCAGCTTGGATGGAATGGTCTAGTGAGCAAGTCCCTCTCGGAGTCATGTTCCCTGACAGTCTTGGGGGCCGGGGGTGGGCATCTGAGTTCTCATGCCTGACTAATTACCCAGTCAGTGGCTTCGGCCAGACTGCACTTGTTGGACATTCAGGGCCATTTTTAAATGGTACATTTCATGTCCTGACGCCAGCTTTAGCATTCCTCCACAGAATGACCAACTCATTCGTTTTTATACCGTGTATTGTTAGGGTGACTTTGCCTCCACAAAGATTTTTTTGGACTCCATTTGATGCTCTGACTCCATCTCCCTTTATCCTTACCTTACAAATTTAAAACATCCCAAAGAACAAATACCTTTCAAAAGCCTTGGCATGAGCCAAACAAATAGTTCTCTTGATTAAGTACTTCCAGAGCAAGCAGAAGGACATGAGTTCAACACCCAGAACTCATGTAAAAATAATCCTAGCACAAGGGAGAGGAGACAAGTGGGTCTTAGGGCTTGCTGGCCAGCCAACATGCCTTACTTGGGAAGTAAAGTGGTGAGGGGCACTGTCAAGGTGGATGACTCCTGAGAAACGATACCTGAAGTTGTCTTCTGGCCTCCACAGAAACACACATACACGTGTCCACCTGCCCAGACCAACACATGAGTGCAAATTCCTGGTGTTAGGTGACAGATGAATGGGCGTATTCACTAGACACGTAGTCTCCTGGCTTCCGGGTGATCCCCAGCAGTTGCTCCTGGCTTGCCCCCAACAGAAGTGTAAAGTTTTGGGCTCCCAGGCCTGATTAACTAGGAAACAATGGTGGCCACTGAGAACTAATTGTTTTGAAGAGATACTCACAGGGCCACCAGGGAATCATCTCCCATTTATGTTCCTGCTTCTGTATCTCGTGAAACCCGTGACCCATTGTGACAGGGGTTGCTAGCCTTAGTCAGCCCACGAATGGGGCTGGATGACAGCCTCCTCCACCGTCATGCATTCTAGGGGTGCATAGAGTGCTGGGCTGAGGAACAGGCTATGGGTCCTCTCCAGTCCTCCCTTAGGTGTCCACCATGGCCTCTCTCCCAGCCCTCCCAGCCAAGCACTTAAAGGCCTTCCTGGTCTCTGAAGAGCCCAGAGGCTGGTTTTGTTTATTTCCCCATAAATGTTTCCCCTGCCATGTAACCAGGCAGGTTGTTATACCCAGGAGAAACCAAGAGACTCTGGATGGAGACCGTGGTGGGACATTACCAAAGCCACCAAGCTAATGGGCCTTTGGGAGAGGGGGGCAGCCCACACAGCTCTCCAGGTTATCCCAGCCAAGTCAGACTTCCCATCTGTCTCAGCCTATTTTTAGCAGCTGAGTGAATTTACCTTATGGCTAGGATCTTGGGGCTTTCACGTGGCTGCCCTTGGGCTGTTAAGACACATATGATTCAGGAACAAAGAGAGAATAATGAGGCCAGATAGTCCCACCCTGGGGTGCCCCAGCGAGGTGACCTGAGCAGGTATTTCTTTCTTAAGAGGGGCTTCAGTGAGCATGTATTTGAAAAGAAACAGCAACTGGGGTCGGGACAGGGGGCTCTGCCCCAGTTTGGGCAGCCTTGAGGTGCTCAGCTGTAAAATAGCCAAAGGAGCAAGGCGCTCAACGGCGGGTGTCTCCTCCAGATTTCTGCCATCTTCCACTGCAGTGTCTCCTGCTTTGCAACACAAAGGTACAGAGAGTCCTTGGGCCCTAGGGTCATTATGGGAATTTGCATATATTGTCCATGTCACCAGCTCTGCACTGCCCAGCTCAGAGGAGCTGGGGGTATCATAGGTCAGTAAGCAGATGGGTAGGCAGGAAAATGGGGGTGGGGAAGTATAATAAGTGGAAGGACAGAGGAACAGAGGGAGACATAGCTGATGATAGATGGATAGACTGGTAGAGGATTGGTCAATGACTGGGTGATGGATGGATAGATAAGCAGCTGATAGAAATGGGTGGCAGATGGTTGACTGATAGGTCTATAGATAGGTTTAGCATCTGTCCCAGACCTTCATTCAGCCCCGAAGCATAAGGACTAAATACCCTGTGGCTGTTTTAATTCAGTCTTTGCTTCAGTCTTACAGAGAGGCATCATCCCCCAGTGTCCCCAGCGGCCCACTGACAGGATGGTGATGCCCAGGATGTGGTCTCTGTCTGTGGACAGCACTCACTGCTGGCCCAGTGGGTGGGACTCTGCACGTGTAGAAGCTCGGTAGTTGAGTGTTACTTCTTAAGGCCTCAAGCCCCAGGCTCCTTGGTGTGTCTGCCCCTGCAGGTGCTTGGTTCCAAGTTTATGGGGAGTAAGGGAGGTAAGGGCTCCATGCATGTCTCAAAGTTTCTTATCAGAACTGTCTTAAATTTCCTGGTCTTCACACATGCAGAAAACGCAATTCAAGGACCAGAGTTACAGTTGTTTCTGGTTCATTTTGATGGGGTAGCATGCTTTTTCAAGCGTCCCAGCCAGCACCTAGAATTTGAAATATCTTCCTTTTAGACTGAGCATAGAGCTTAGGCATAACATTTCTTGGGCCTTTTCTGGAAAGTGCAGTCCCCTGGAACCAGTCTTGTCCCCCAGCAGAAGAGAGGCAGTGCTGCCCAGAACCCTGATGTTTCCTGAGAGGACGTTGCAAGGTCAGATCCCAGCAGCCAACCTGAGTAAGACTAGAATCTGGGCCCCAGCACAGGCTGCTCACTGCAGCTGCTCCCCAGACTCAGGCTGCACTGGTGCTGCAAGCTTCCTTGGTCCCATTGCCATTGAGGACTAGCTGGTTGAAGTGGTGTCCCTGTCATACTGTCCTGGCACTGATGCCAAGGGCTCCTTGGTGGAGTTTGTTTTTGTTTTGTTTTTTTCTGCAGGTAGGTTGGAAGTCTCCAGACAGCTAGGGCCAACCAAGGGGGAAAGTGTGGTTTTTGCTCTCCTGAGGATACATCTTAGTAAATCTTGTGCCCCCCCACCCCCCCCCCCCACTTACAAGTTACCTGCCAGCCAGGTGAGCTGTCCACACTAGTAGGCTTCTAATTGCAGGCTCCAGGGTAGGCGACACTGGCTACCATGCTGTGCTGTGCCATGAGCTCTATGTACTCTTCAAGGAAAGTCAAAAGACACCTTCTTAACACTTGAGATGCCAGAGTTACCTGGTGGAGGCTGGCCTTCACTAGCAGGGGCCATGGGGCTAGTGGTATGATCACTCACAGAGGAGAGCATTCAGGCTGATTTAGCCGTGGAAGCCTAAGGGAAGAGAGTTCTGGAGCCAGCACCCTAACAACACCTGCTAGACCAGCCCTGACTCCTCCATTTCTTCTAAAAAGTGGTCCACTAGAGGCTTGGCCTTTCCTGGCCAGGGCAAGAGGGGAAGGATGACTCTAGGATGATGTTCCCAGGCCTGCTGTGGGCTCTGGATCCAAACCTGGGTCTGCATTAGGGCTCTTTCATCCGCATCTTGGATCCTGTTCCCAGCCTGCAGACTTCTTTCCACATAGCTCTTCTCTAGTTTCAGGGCTAAACACTGAGAGTGGAGGCCAGGGTCAAAACTTGGCTACAGACCTTCCTACCCAGCTCTGCTTCCCAGTGATACTCAGCCTGACTTGACCTTTAAGATGGTCCAGGCTCTTCTCAGCCTGGCATCCTCCCAAGAAGTGCACAAGGCACATGGCTTGTCTAGCTCCCAGCTTGACCAGGCATCTCTATTCCAAGACCCTCCCAACTGGGCATCATCCTTCCCTTAGCTTCTTTCTGAGGCCTCAGAGCTTTCTACCACCCCCCATATGTATCCTGAGTGTGTGACTGGAGAGAGGTACTTTCTAGAACTGGGTGTGCCAAGCCTCTGCCATGGACTCTTTTAGAGCCTGTCATTTCGAGAGGTCTTGGCAAAACTAGTGTGGACAGAGAACTAAAAATAACTCCGTGACTTAAGGAGGGCAGGCAGCCTCCAGCCCCATGGGTCCTGGGAGCTGTGCCTGCCCCAGCTGCTCAGAGAACAGGAGACATTTTGGCCATGCCTCCCTACCCTCCTCAGCCAGCACTGGAGCATTGAAAGGTTGACTGCCCTGGAGACTGTACACCAGGGAAACACACCAGAAAAAGGCTGGGTGTGGCTGGCAGGCTGGACCTCCTGGGCAACCTTCCTGTAAAACTCAGACATAGACTTCCTGTCACTTTCTGAGATAGTTTAAAAAAAAAAAAAAAGGTGGGGAGACAGTTGGGCAGAGTGTGGTAGGATTGTTCGAAGCTGCCCCTGACCTGGCTGAGAGCAGAGTCACACATTCCCATCTGAGCTCATGGGGGACTGACTGAACAATCCAGACGTATTCTGGAAAGCGTGAGTTGTTCACCCATGCTGGTTTGCTCTCTTGGCAGCACTGGTAATATAGTGTCTGCTTGCTGGTAACTGAAGCAAATACGGGTAACATGAAGGATGGGCTTCACTCCCCAGAGGCTAACCCTACTGACCCCAGCACTTCTCAGCTGGTGAATTGAGAGGCTCTTTTGAGAGCTATGTCCTTTGTTTATGGGGAAGTGGGGTGCGTGGAGGAGACCTCTTCCTGGGGCAGCAAGCCCCAGGTGCTTTTGTTGGCAACCCTAGGAAATGTGGGGTTCAGCTGAAGTCATTTTTAGGGTCTAGGCATGTGTCTGGGCCCAGCCCTAGGAGCTTGGTGGGAAGTTGGGATGCTGTTCTAGAGTGGGAATAGAACAGGCCTGGCCCTGGAGGCAGGGAAGGCTAGGACCAGAGCTAGGCATCCAAGCTGGGCTGGGCATTCCTCTGAAACTCTGTCATGTTCAGGTGATACACGGGAAGATGTCAGGTTTCTTCAGGAGAAGATGTCCAACCAAGAAGGGACCTCCAAGGGGATTGGGACAGATCTAGTGTGAGTTGGCATCTCAGAAAACTCTAGTGTGTGGCTGAGTCACGTGTTGGCCTCAAGCACCGCATGCCATTGGGTGATAAGGATGTCTTCCACATGGATCGCCAGCCCTGACACCTGTGCATGCTGATTTCTTTGGACGTTAGCCTCCAGGAAGCTCATAGATCATATATCCTGGATTGGTGGGAGACCACCTATGAGAAATTACAGGGACCAATGGTTCTGTGGATGCTGGGACTGGATGGCAGAATGGGATCTGGGAAGAGGACCTGCAAAGGGGTTGGCTTCTGTTGGATTCTTTCCATTACCACCCATTTTGGAGGGATCCTCTGTCTCCTGGCAACCCAACACCCACCCCCAAGTCAACAGGAGCGAAGGAAGAAAAAGTGGGAGTGAGTGAGGGGTGGAGTCCAGCTTGAGCATCCGGCATCCCCTGCCCAGCCTCTGCAGAAAGCCCCCAATGAACCCAATTGAACCTCAGAAGCATGCAGGTGTGCAAACGTGTGTGAATTTGTGTGTGTGTGTGTGTGTGTGTGTGTGTGTGTGTGTGTGTTTGGTACCAGCACTCATGGAAAGGAAATTTTTCTACAAACCCATCAGGATCCTCACCTCCAGCTCCTGCCGACACTGATCAACCTTGGCTTCCCCTGGTGCCCTTCTTTTTTCTTTCTGTTTCCTTGGTGTCTCCTCCAAACCCAGGGCTTGGGCAGGGCAGGGCAGTATGTACAGAGGCCAAGTGGGCATGCTTTGTGCTCAGCAATGGACCTCTCAGACCCTGCACCCAAGTTCCTCCTGGAAGGGGGGTACCTTTGGGGAAGGGACAGGAGAGTGGGCACAGTGTGGCACTTCTCCCAGTCTGGGCAGGAGTGCCAGTGCTGGGGCATTGGTGGGAATTCAGGCCTGGAGTGTCTGCAGTGCATACAATGTCCTCTCAATCCTGCTGGGCTCCCTCCATCCAAGGCCCCCTCTCTGCTGGCTCTTGGGCCACGCTGAGCAGTTCATCTTGCCAGTCTCGTACAGTGCCACTGTGGACTTGCTCACCCCATTTCAGGCTTGGGGAGATGGTGTTAAGTGTGGAAGCATGGCGAGCCGCACCCTCCCCTGGCCTTGACCCGCCCTGCTCTATGTAGGATTATCTCTGCTTCCCTGTGGTCTCAGGTTAAGTCTTTCACAATCTCACCTAAGCACCTGGATCTTCTCTGAACTTTGCAGACACTGTGTATGTATGTTAATGTGGCCCTTGGTGGGTATCTTATAGACTTGGGGGAGGTCACACTCAAGCCTGACCTGGTGGGATGGAAGAGTCCTGCACCTCAGGCTTAATCTGGAGGTTGAGAGCTGGCAAGTACGCTGCAGGCTAAGGCAGGAATGCTGGATCACAGCCTTACCCACTCCCGACTGACCAAGTTGTGGCGCTAAGGTCATCTCTGGCCATCTGTGAGGTGGGAGGGCTGCAGAGGTCATAGTCAGGATCCCAAAGAGCATGATGCTCAAATCCCAGCCATCCTGCCAGGGGCTGCTCCTCTTGAGAACATGGAAAGCCCACAGATACCCCCATACACACACATAGCAGGACAGCAGCAAGCCTCCATCTGCCTCCAAGATGCTTCCGAGACAGTCACATGCACAAGGGAGGACAGACACATGCACAAGGAAGGTGCTCCCACAGTGTGGGTGGCTAGGATTGTCTTTCTGTATGGGGAGGTGAATTCTGCCTGGGTCCAGTATCTCCCATAGAGCCTAAATTCCCTCCTGCTTCCTGCCATGCTGGCTAAGTACTTTATTCCAGCGGCCAGAGAGGACTGAGCTCTTTTGCCCCATTTTCCAGAGAAGAGTGAGGCTTGCTAAGACCAACCCTCACTTGTTACTGGGGCTGCCCTGGCCTCTTGCTCGCAAGGAGTCATGCTAAGGCCTGCTCAATTGTTCTCTTTAGAGGAAGAGGTGGCTCCTCTGAGACACTGCTGGGGCTTGTTTAATTGCCATTATGGGCTGCTGCGCTCCAGATCTGGAGAGAAAGAGGATGAAGCCCCCCCCCCCCAAGCCCAGCTGTGCCATTGGAGGAGGGGTCCAAGGCTCTCAGTCGTCTGTTAGTTCTGACTCATGTGCACTCTGTTCCAGCCTGCGGGAAGCTGACAGGCATAAGTGACCCGGTGACTGTCAAGACCTCTGGCTCAAGGTTCGGGTCCTGGATGACAGACCCACTGGCCCCAGAAGGAGATAACAGGGTAAGTGTCCCTGGAGCTCTTAAAAGACTTAAAAGGCCTGGTCTCTGTCCCTCTCCCTAGTGTCGACCTCCCAGGCAGACAGCTTCAGGGGCTGTAGACTGGGTAGAGCCAGAGCTTCCCAAGGGCTTCTTCCTAGGAAAGCTGGTAGAGGCCCCTCTACGAACACAAATGACAGATAATGGAATGGGGAGGCTGTCCCTTTGAGGATGGTGGTGACAGTCATGGTGCTTGGACATCTCCTGTGTGCTGACCGCTCTGGGCGGTTCCCATCACTGCCTCTGCTTCGGGCATAGAATCTATTAGGCCTTTCTTGTTTTAATGACAGCTGATTTGTACTCATTTGCCATTCCTTTCATGGCTGATAGAAGCTCTGTGTTCCTTTTTGATTTTGAGAAGAGGCCGGGTTCCTGTTTCCTGGGTGTTTTCCCCCTGGGCAAACCTCAGAAAAGAAACATGAGCCAATGGCCCATTTTTGCCGACTTCTCCTTCCTGGGGACTGGGCTGTGGCCTCTTTAGGAACTGAGCATTGGGAGTCCAAGGCTGGGAGACCCCTTAATGGAGGAGGCCTGTAAGGAGCAGTCAGGGACTTCTGGAGGCTCTAACGGAGATGGAAGGGAAGCTGTGCTTCTGTGAATCAGGGTCCTTTGATGCAGCACAGCGCTAATCACTGCAGCCAGGATGGGCCTCCCGGGGATCCAGGCACTTCTCCCCAAGGCTCTTCTTTTCAGAGGTCTGCAGGATAGTGGGCTGAACTGGAAGCTCCTCCCTGGGCCCAGAGAAAGGAGCCTGAAATCCGAGGTCCTGTAAGCCTTATCACATCTCTCCATGGCAGGCAGAGCAAGAGAGACTCACATCTCTCCAGAGCAAGACTGGGCAGTACCGGAAATAAGAGGCAACAGGGTGGGCCAAAGACCCTGTAGATGTGTCAGCTTTAGAGACCAGTGCTGCTAAGTACACAGGCAGCTCTGGAGAGGTGCCTGGGCTGCCGCTAACGTGTAATAGGGTCAGGGATGTGTGGGAATAAGTTGTTTGCACTGTTTCCTAGACTGTGATGGTAACATAGTTTCTCAACATTCTAGTTTGTTTTCTGTGGCAGTGATAAAAACACTTTGACCAAAGCAACTTAGGGAGGAAAGGGTTGATTTTATGTTACACTTTCAGGTCACATTCATTAGGGGAAGTCAGGGCAGGAACTCAAGCAGGAACCTGAGGGTAGACCTGTTGGCTGCTCCTCAAAGCTCCTCTGTCTAGGGAACTCACCCATATCCAAGAAACTACAGCAGGAACCATGGAGGATGCTAATCAATGGCTTGTGTTCAACTAGCCTTCTAACGTAGGTCAGGACCACCTGCACAGTGCTGCCCACAATGGGATGAGCCTTCCTATCAGTTACGGCAATCAAGACAGTCCCTTCTAGGCATGCCTATAGATCAACCTAACAAAGACAATTACTCAACTGAGACTCTTTATTCTGTTGATTCTAGGTTGGGTCAAGCTGACAGTTAATGTAGACCATTAACTCTAACTAGGACACTTAGGTTGTGCTAGTACCCACAGTCCATCAGAAAAACCTACCTCTGCTTGAAGTTTGGTTAGGAACACCCCTTACTATGGATGTGGATGACAATGGCATTATGGGGAGAAAGACAGGGCCAAGACAGGAGGTGCTTAAGAAGCCCAGGCCAGTGTGCCAGGCTCTGTCTCAACCATCTCATGTCTAGTTTCGAGCTCTGGATTGCAGAGAATGATACATCTGTGCCCCCACCCACCTTCCCACACACCATGCTCTCTGTATGGTTTCCAGCACCAAAACCTCCTTCCAGGCTTCTGAGAAAATGTTAATACCACTCATAGGCCATGTCCTAACTATGGTCCTCAGAGGCTAGTCCCTGGTGTCACTGAACCTGTGAGATTCTGGACTGAGGCTCCTGATGCCACCCACAAAGGCCCTCTCCCCATATCACAGAGCAGGAAAACCACCAGCAACACCACACTGGCTAGCCAAGCAAAGAGAGGAGCCCAAGTCTGGAGCCTTCTGATATCACATATATGTGCCTTGGCCTCTAGGATGCAAGGCATAGCAAGGAAGCAGGTTCAGAAAGCTGTCAGGATACCCATGGGTGCTTGTGACAATTAAGTCTCTATTTTCTGCTTCATGTCTGCCTTCCAGGAGAGGAGATTCTGGTAGCAGACATCGTGGCTAGAAGGTGGAGGGGCCTTCATGAGGGCTGACAGCAGGAAAGGGGCAGGTTGCCGACTGGCAGCAGACACACAGTA
This sequence comes from Onychomys torridus, assembly GCF_903995425.1. NCBI lineage: Eukaryota > Metazoa > Chordata > Mammalia > Rodentia > Cricetidae > Onychomys > Onychomys torridus. The sequence goes on along the minus strand of NC_050446.1, from coordinate 10,769,840 downwards.
TTGGGTGCTGCTCTGGGCACTTTAGGCTCCAGTCATTCAGAACCACGTGCTCCCCACAGTGGCCCATGCATCCAGCCTGCTAAGTGACATGTCGCCTCGTCCTGCCATTGATCAACACCAGCAGTGTTTGTTTTGTTTTGCTTTCTTCCAATCTCCTGTTCACTTTTGATCACATACACACGGGAGACCAATAACTTGACACACACACACACACACACACACACACACACAAAGAGAGAGAGAAATTGATGTTGGCCTTAGAGCAGGTCCCTGTGGAGGGTTCAGTGAGAGGGATGGGGTGAAGCAGAGGGAAGAATTGTGTGGGACCAGGGAGGAGGCTTCAGGAAGCTGCAGAGCCTCTCGTTAGCGTGTGCTGAGGGGCTGTGCTGAGCCAGCTGCCCCCACTGCCTCTGTGTAAGCTGTTAGAACAAAATTAGCTTGGGATACCTTTGCATGGGCCTTCTTCTCTGTGTCGATCAAGCACCAACTGTGTACAGGTGCTGTGCTAAGAAACCTCCTGTGCGCTTTCCACAGCCCCTCAGCCCCCAACAGAGGCCAGGCCCTTTTCACCAGCGTTAGAAGTAGGAAGGTCTTGGTAGGAGCTGGCTATATTTCCCATCTTGTGCATAGAATACATAAGCCTACTACCCTGCCACACCTCCAGAACCCTGGAGTTCCAAAGACTCCATTCTGGATTCTAAGGCTCACAGTCTACTTGCTCTGGGACACCCTGACAAAGTCATGTACCACTCACCCCCCCTTTCTGCTCCCTTACTGGTCCCCCACCTTAGAAGTCCAGTCTAGCTTACACAAGATATCAGCGAGGAGGCTTGTATCATGCTCCCGCCACCCCCAGGAGGTTCCTGTTCAGAGGGGTGGCATATTGCTCAAACCCTCACTTAGCTCTGTGCTTCAAGGCCCCTTCCCTTGTCTAAACAGCATCAAAGCCAGCAGATGATCCTTAGAACAGAGGGTGGAATTATCCAGAATGCTTTAGATTATGCAGATATGTGGGTCCCTACAGCTCTGTCTGCTGGCAGCTTAGACATCCCTTCTAATCCTTTCTCAGTGGGAGTACTTACTGGGACATTCCTGGGGTGGCTGGCATCCTGCCACTTCCTCCTAGCCTCCCACTGAGGCTCTCTCCACCCCTTCACTAACAGCTCCCTTTAGAACATCTTTTCCAAGGCTGAATTCCTTGATGTTAGCAGTTTCAGGAGGACATTTGTCAAATACTTGCCAAGCCAGAGAGAAGAGCTAACTAAAGTCCCGTTACTAAGAAAGGCCCTGAAATAGCATCACCTAACACCTCGGCTGTACTGTAAGATGCTGGGCAGAGGCCCTGGCAGCCCTACCCTGGCCGCCCTCCTCACTGAAAAGCAACTGAATTTAGTACAGTTAAGCAGACCTCTCTGACATCAGTTTTCTCATCGGAAAATGGTGAAACCAGCAATTCAGATACAACTTGGTGATGTACAGGACAGTTCAAGGAGCCCTGCAAAGCTTTGGGGACCTCTACACAGGCAAGCCCGGGCCCTTGGCCTCCACCCCAGGAGAGAAGGACAGAGTGAGACAGAGGCAAAGTTAGCAAGTTAATTGACGAAGCAGAAAGATAAGATGCTCCCAGAATCAAGCACAGATGTTAGAAGGACACCCCAATCTGCCTGAGCAGTGGCCACAGATAGGATTTGGGACTTGGAAACTACAAAATCTGTAACTAAGTCTGGACGTTAGGATATGCTGACATATTCCTTTTCCTTATCCACAGAGTTCATTCCCTGAAGAGCAGGCTTTTTTAGAGGTCCACTATGCAGCTGGAGAAGGGCAATGAGAGATAAAGCATGGATCAAAGGAATCCTTGTTCATGCACAGGTCGCGGTGGGGTTGAACTTGAGGCATGGTTCACGAGCTGTTGTAACAGTCTCACTTGTGAAGTTACTTAGAAAAAGGAGTGTGTTTTTCTCTTTTGTGGGTGTTCTGGTCAGTTATGTCAGAATTCTCAGGGGTCAGCTATTGAGAGACAGAAAAATGAAGGTGGGGTGGCTTTTCTTGCACTGGTTTCCTCTATTTACTAGCTGGAAGTCTTGCCTCAAAGGCAGCTCAGCTGGTCCATGGGCTCATATGAGGAGGGTTAATAGTGCATGATGACACTTGTGTCCTCCAGATAGTCATGCAATTGTGTAGGCATCCTGACCCCTTCTACTCCGCCCTTCACCTTTAGCTGGGCATTCTTGAGTCTAGTTGGATCCTTCCAGAGGACATGAGAGCCAGAAACTGTCTCTGGGGTCACTTCCCAGGGACAGCATCAGCCCAAGTTGGCTGAATTTGGTCTAAACCATCAACCTTGGAAGGAACAGAAACCAAGGGCATTTCAGATGGGAAGGTCACAGTGCCAAGGGGAGGAGCAACCCCCCCCCCCCCGAGGAAATGGGGCTCCTTCCCATGAGGCTCTCTGGGCTTTGAGTCACGTCCTCTCCTCTGCAGAATGGCCCATGTCCCAAGCAGCCTCCCTAGCATGAGGTTGAATAATCAGTCTCTGGAGCCCGCTCCCCAAATGCATCGTAAATCTGTGTTTTCAGAAAGTGGTATGCCCTGTGTCTGATTTGCCAGTGAGTGGGAGAAGAGACCCTTTAAAAGTACTTAGAAACTGGTGGTTACACACTGGGCTCAAGAAACACAGAAACCAATCACTAGCTTCCACCATGATGGAGGGCCTGCTCCAAAGCGCTAAGAAAGGTTTTCTTCATAAGTGGACGGGGAGGGCTAATGGAAGGTGGTTCAACAAAAGCTGCAAAGAGATGGAGAACTCCCTGTCTCACGGGGCAGCCCAATGAGGGCGGAGTGGGTGGGCAGCTCTTCCCCAGAGAGACAGGGGGTGATCTGTGCATGTCCTGATCCTCCAATACTCCTCTCCATTCTAATCCGTGACCCATATCACTGAGGGATGGTCGGAGAGAGACTGGTGATAATAACCACCTCACACGAGACCCTGTCATGCTGTTGTTGTTTTTAATCTCATTAAAAACAAAAGGCACATCTGCTTCCAAGCATCTGAACCATGTCTCAGGAACAAATGTTTGGTTTTTGGGGGGTTTTGGGGGTTTTTGTTTTGTTTTTACAAAAACGTCATGCCAAGCCCGAGAGCTGCGGCAGCCCTAATCCCTGCTCAGCTATCAGTGGATAAAGCAGCTGTCTGAATGCCAGGCAGATACCGCTGCCAGGTCTCCCCTCCTAGCCCCACCCCTTTCTCATTTGCTACAAAATTGCTTCAAAATGACTAAAGGTTTTTGTTCCAACTACAGATGATTCTTGGGTCTGTTGGCATGCAAAGAGTCATGAGAAATCACTTCCTTTGTAACCCTTCAAACTCAGGCCTCCGGCAGTTTGTTACTTGATTTCCTGAGGCCCACGTTCCAGTCTGAAAAGTGTTTTCCCCAGATTAGGGAATGCACTGTTGCCCCCCACAGCCAACCAAAGCCCCAGTTAATTACCTTTCCCTGCACACCTCCCCCAGCATAGATGATGACTCAGACTGTACTTCAGTAACTGCCTGGTGGAGTGGAGAGGACTCACTCAGTGTCCCATGGTGAGACTGGAAAATGGCCCTTCCCAGTGACCTTGAGAGCCAGTTGTCATTGCAGACAGAAGCTTGCCAGTGTGTGTGTGTATCTACTTAGCAGCCATACCCTTTACAAGGCTGACTCCCGCATTGAGTCCCAGCTTCGGTGACACTCCCCAGCCCTTGGCCAGGGCCCAACAATGACCCTTGTCCTATAACATGTCTCCAGAGAGGACTCCATCTAGGGACCTGGTGGGTCTTCCCATAGCAACCACTGGTGTATATTGCATAGACTATATATTGTGGACTGTGGATGTGTGAGATTCCAGAGCACCTTCCTGCCTGTCCCATATAAGTCCCTCCACTGTATCCTACCCTTCCCAGGGGTCCTGAAAATCAGCCTGAGTGGGGACCAGGCAGGAATCCAGTGTTCTTGGAGGTAGGACAGAATGGCCTACAGTCTTGATGGCTCTTCCAGACAGACCCTTCTGTTTTGTTCCCACACCCTCCTGCTGTGGGACACTAACGAGGTCTGCTCTCCCCACAGGTTTGGTATATGGATGGTTATCACAACAACCGCTTTGTCCGTGAGTACAAGTCCATGGTGGACTTCATGAACACGGACAATTTTACCTCACACCGTCTCCCGCACCCCTGGTCAGGCACGGGCCAGGTGGTCTACAATGGCTCCATCTATTTTAACAAATTCCAGAGTCACATTATCATCAGGTTTGACCTGAAGACAGAGACGATCCTGAAGACACGCAGCCTGGACTATGCTGGCTACAACAACATGTACCACTATGCCTGGGGTGGCCACTCAGACATCGACCTCATGGTGGACGAGAATGGGCTCTGGGCCGTCTATGCCACAAACCAGAATGCCGGCAACATAGTCATCAGCAAGCTGGATCCTATCTCACTGCAGATCCTGCAGACATGGAACACCAGCTACCCCAAGCGCAGCGCCGGTGAGGCCTTCATCATTTGCGGGACCCTCTACGTCACCAACGGCTACTCGGGGGGCACCAAGGTCCACTATGCTTACCAGACCAATGCCTCGACCTACGAGTACATTGACATCCCCTTCCAGAACAAATATTCCCACATCTCCATGCTGGACTACAATCCTAAGGACCGCGCGCTGTATGCCTGGAACAACGGCCATCAGACCCTCTACAATGTCACCCTCTTCCACGTCATCCGCTCCGATGAGTTGTAGCTCCTGCTTTCCCAGAAGCCCAGGGTCCAAGTCCTCACCTGGAGGACATTTCCATGAAACAGCTGCCAAAATGATTCCAAGAATATTAACAGTCCTGATTTTGAGAAATCAGCGTGATTCTGACGCCCAGGGATGGCGTCACTTCTGTGTTCCTACTACTCATGCAGGTGGGCCACAGATTTCTGAAGAAACCGCCATAGATGTGGATGGAACTGCAGCCCAAGACTCCCTGGCTGTCCCCATCCCACCCCCATCCCTCTCTGGTCAAATAACTCAAAGAAGCAAGGCGATGACTGTTGGCCCTTCTCACCCAAGAACAACCCACTGTTAGGATTGCATGGACATTTCCTTAGGTCGTGATCAGCTCGATGACGTGATGGCCATCCCCCTGACCCGGAGTCCCCCAGCCCCTGCGGCACTCAGTGTAGGCTGCTTTAGCCCACACGTATCGCAGCTGCCTTTTTCTTGACTGTGTTGTTATCTCTTAGATTAACTGTGCTGAGACTCCCGGTAGCTCATGGACCTGTGTCTAGTACTTTCCCGAAGCGATGGTGGGTGTGCGTAGAGTGAAGTTGCCGTACCCACGTTGTTGAACTTGCGTACCCTGTAGCTAGGTTGTGAGGTGTCCGTCTGTTATACCCCAAGGTGGTAACTCTGTGTGTTCAATTTATGCAATGAATGTTGTCATGCGATGCCGTAGTTTGGATTGATAAGTGGATGGTTTCTGTTTCTAAAAAGAAAAAAAAAGAAAAAATCAGTGTTTGCCCTCGTAGGAGACATAGTCAAGTTCATGTTGATAATAACCCAGTGGAATTTTTCTCTTCTTGTCAAGTTATCTGAATCGTGTAACCATGGATGGGAAGGACGCATCTTGGGAAATTTTAGTTTCCAACAGGAAGAAACTCCCCAAGGGCAGCCATGTGTGGAAAGTTCATTTTTTAAGAAAAAATAAGTAGAAGAGGGCAACTTTGTACTGTTCAGTTATCTGAAGAACAATAAAGACATTAGGAGACATCCTTGCTTTGCTTGTCATTTGTGACAAGGGAGATGTGACAGACATACAGGGTCTTCACAGCTACCTTCTAGACGGTGGACCCTAGCCTCCTACTCCCCAAAGCCAGAAAAGGCTTGGTGCTTCTCCCACTGGGGCTGCCCCGGGGGGCTCCCACCCCTCACCTACACTTCTCTACTAGAGCAGACACCCATGTCAGACAGCCCCAGGGCCGTGGGCAGTCACCAGCCGAGACGATGCTAAGTCAGCGACAGTGAACCTACCCACTTCCGGCCCAGCCTTTCACCAAGGATTGCCACAGATCTAGATAGAAGGTGCCTAGTCCTCCCTGAGACCCCTAGATGTGTATATCTTGACAATTCCAAAGAGCTCAACATGCAGATAATGTCCTGGGACACCCAGGTGGATCCCCATATCTAAGAAAGTCCTGAGGTTCTTGTGGGACAAATCACAGCCCCAGGTTGAGAGCCTTTCTAGAGTGCCCTGGAATTTAATGCCAGGTAGAGAAGTAATGGATGAGAGGAACTTTCCCTGCATATGGTGATGTACCTAACCTTAGATTTGACAAGGTGGCCGCTGTCTATGATCTGTTGTGGGTTGGGATGTGATAGCTAGCTCCTCTCACCTCTACAGTTGGACATCTGTCACCCCACTCAGGGTGGACATGGTTCAGGGTGCATGTTCACCAACCAGTGAGCATACTAGTCTCCCATGTCTCCATGCATGTCCATGCAGCTGGTTGGTCCCCAGGCAAGATATTGATGGTACTCGGGACAAACTGATACCCATGATGTTCAGTCCTGCTGTGGAATTGAGAGTCTAGGGATGTCTAAGGACAGACAATGGTTCTGTCTAGGAGTTGGCATCACTGCCATGGTGAGCAACTAGGAAGGAAGTAGCTATGGACAATAGCTGTATGTGATGGTGAGAAGGGACCTGGGAGACCTCTAGAGGGGTGCTGAGCACTGACCAGCCAGGCCTGACATGGTGTTCCCAGCCACTGCTACTCCAAGGACCACAACCTGGACCCTAGGCTCCTTCCTTGGTGATTATGTGGGCTGCTGATACAGATAGCTTATCTGGTGTGTCCAGTCTTTTGACATTTTGACATGATGTTATCTACAAAGTTCAAGTTACCAAAAAAAATTACAATAATATCTCTTATTGTTTCAAGTAAATTCATGATTTTGTTCGGGCCACATCCATAGCTGTCCTCGGTTGAATGTAACAGAACTCAACCTTCAGGTTGTACACACTTAGTTTCCTGTACAAGAACAGGGCCCACTTTGGCTCTCTCTCACTGTGTTCACCAGACCCCAGACATGGGGTCCTAGCATGCTCTCTGGTCATCTACTTTCTAGGCTCAGAGCCTCTCCCCATCACACACACACCTTAGAGGCTTCCCCTCTTCCCCACCTGCTGGAGGCCCTCCCTCCCTCCCTCCCGAAGGCTCTCGGTCCTTCCAGGAGTATTCTCATCCAACATGTTCTGGGACCTGGGAGAAGTGGTTTAGATATCCAAAATAGGTAAGTCTCAAAAGAAGAGGGGGAGGGGAGGAGGGGGAGAAGACGGAGGAGGAGGAGAAGGAGAAGAAATCTTTTCTTCTCTTGGTTTCTCTTCTGCCTGGGAGTCTGCAGGATCTACCAAGAGGTGACAAGGAGGAAGGAGGAGAGAGGGGGAGGTCTGGGGAAAGCTGATCCTTAATTACAGCCTCATTAACTGCCAGGCTCCCTGAGCAAGTCAGCTCTCAGGGCCACACGGACACGGGAGGAGCTTCCAATTAAAACTTTCAGAGGTGGGAGGCATTTTTTCATACTTTCATGTTTACAAATTATCTGGGGGTGCAACAGCATATAGAACCCTACCCCCATGAGACAGAGTGGCTGCTTGTTCATCTAAAAGACCCAAGTTTCAGTAAAGCCATCATTCAAGCTGTGAGGCCTCTGCCCTATCCCCTTTTGATGGAGCCCTGTACACACACCATCAGACTACGGCTCTGTGATTACGGATGGTAACTGTGGGCTGATCTCTGTATAATTTCTCCTTAATGACACAGTTTAAAAAAAATCATAAGTGAGCAAATGCCCATTCTGTGAATCACTAAAAGACAAAATAAGGATGTGACAGGGCCACATGGATTTGCTGTCTCAGACAGTGTATTTGCTAGGGAAAATATTCTGCTCAGAGATTAAATACATAAGAAAAATGGCTCCATCCAGAGAGCAAATAAAACAACCCCTGCCACTAAATCTCCCAGATTCCAATAACTGGATATATCAGCCAATAGCAGAGCATCTGTGGATGAATTTTCTTTATTAAAAGTTTGGCCTGGAATCAAAATCCTGCAGTTCTTTGAGATGCTCAGAGATCAGAGCATAAAGCCTAGGGTTCTGTTCACAGCTGGGGGGGTTCCCCAGTTTCTACAAGTGTTCTGTTCTGTGGCAAGACTATGTCCAGCCACCAACCCCAGGTGCCTCGTGGTTCTTCTTATACTCTCCTGGAGTTCCCAGGCCTGGCTCCTGCAGAAGTCACAGAAGTCTGATGTGCAGGAACTCTTCTACCCCCCAATGCTCGAGCCCCGAGCCGCAGAAGGCAGCTGCTGTCCTCTGTGCCCCATCTTGGGGCACACGTAAGTTGTAGTGGAAAGATTGGTGCTGGCATCAGCCTTGGACAGGGACAGACAGACAAGGCACTCATTTTTCAGTGGGAGGATTAAATAGGCCATCAGGTTGTTGGTTCTGTTTACTGCAAACTTCCATGTCTTACACTGTTTGTTTTTCCCCACTCATTTCTTGTTCTTGAGATTTTTTTTAAGCATGTGAAACTATTTACCTCTGTGTGTGTGTGTACTGTATATATGTGTTCTATTTGTGTACATATCTGTGTATGCATATGCACCTGTGTGCAAATGCACACATGAGGCCAGAGGCCAACATCGAGTGTCTTTCTAAATCACTCTTCACCTTTTTAAATTGAATTTTTATTCAGTGTGTGTGTGCGCGCGCGCGTGCATGTGCGTGTGGTGTGTCTGTGTGTGTGTGTGTGTGTGTGTGTGTGTGTGTGTGTACACATGCATGTGCACACACATGCCATAGCATGCAGGTGGAAGTCAGACAGCTTTCTGAAATTGATATTTCCTTCCACTACATGGAATTAAATTCATGCCATCCGGCTTTGCAGCTGTCTGAGCCATCTCACCAGCCCCACATATTTTTGAGACAGGATCTCACCAATTGGGTTTGACTGGGCTTCAAATCCCAGGATCTATCTCTGTCCCCACGCTGAGGTGACAGGTATGTACCACCTTGCGAGGGTTTCAGGTCGGTGCTGGGAGGATCTGAATTCACGTCTTCATGCTTGGCATCAATCACCTTACCAGCCAGTCCTCCTGGTTGCAGATCTGTCTACTGCACTCAAAATTATCAGTTATGCTTAGAGCATCTGAGTTGCAGGTAGTATGTCCTGTTTTCCCCACCCCTAGGTTGCAGGGCCCGGGCCCAGGAACCCACTGGGTATGCAGGCTCCTGTGCTGTTTGAGACAATCAGTCCTTTGGAGATTCTACAGTGAAGTGGGCACCATCCTTATTGTCATCCAAAGGGTGCCCATTTATTCCAATTATTATTATATTTCTATTAAACTGGCTGATTTTCTCCACTGAACCTGTTATTGAAACCTCAAACGTTGAAGGTCTGGCCCCTGTGCTATTAGGAGGTGACTAGATTGTGAGAGTATTAATACATTTCTCCAGGGAACTCCATTGAACAGTTGCCTGGGAGCCAAGACCTAGCTGGAGAAAGAAAAGTCACTGTGGTGTGCCTTTGAAGGATAGATCTTGTCCTTGTGCACACGCGTGCTCTCTCTCCCCTTCCTGGCTTGTGCAAGGTGATTGGCTTTCCCTAGCCATGACCTGAGACCATCACGGCCTTGACCCAGACTTACAAACACTGCAGCCAGCAGGCCATGGATGGAGCCCTGAAGCCATGAGCAAAGCAAACTTTACTCCTTGAGTTATTTTCCTCAGGGATCTACACTCTTGAGTCTGTTTCTGGACTGTAGATCTTACTCAGTCTGATGCTGTTCTTGGAAACCTTATTCTGAGGTTCCAAGGTCCATTTATGCAAGTTGGGCATGACATCTTTAAGATGCCCCCCAGGCATGGTCCCTGTGGCATCTTTCTATTTGTTTGTTTGTTTGTGAGACAGTCTCTCTGTGTAATCTGGCTGTCCTAGAACTCACTATGTAGACTAGGGTGGCCTTCAACTCAGAGAGATAGCTGCCTCCACCTCCTGAGTGCTGAGATTGAAGGCATGTACCTCCATGACCAGCTTGATTCTGATACTTTATTTATAAATATAAGCAGAAATTTTCCCTTCATTAATCTTGTCGAGTCTGTAAAGAGCTGGTGATTTTGAGATACTAGATTTCTCTGAGGTAGATCTTTGTCTTAAATCTAGTGCCAAATTCCTGGGGCTTCACAGAGCTTCAAAGACAAGCTGAGTTCTCTACGTAACCTTTCAGGGGCTCCCTCACCTGTGTGTGGCTGCATCACCTCCTCTTTGAGAAATGGGCATAAGGCAGTAAAACAGAAGCCAGAACCAGGCTGACAGGTGGCAGGGACAGCCCCTAACCAGCCTTTGTGCCCAGACACAGGAGCACTCTGCAGGTGAGTCACGGCTGCTTACTCACCACACTGCAGGCAGGAGAACGTGCCAGAGCCTTCGTGCAAAAAGGAGCTGGGTTTGTCCTCTAGCCCCCAGAATCCATGAGTCACTGTGGCTTGGCACTGAGAGGGGCCTTGGAAGGAGTCATGATTCTGGCCAAAGAACACGAAGCATTGAGTTGGGCATTGCCTATCTCCTCTGCCTTGGTGGAGAGGGGCAGGCAAGTGGGGAGGAAGGCCTTTCTCCACTCCTTTTTATCCTGTTGACTTCTCTTTCTCTCTCTCTCTCACACACACACACACACACACACACACACAGAGAGAGAGAGAGAGAGAGAGAGAGAGAGAGAGAGAGAGAGCCAGGAGCAGAGTCCCTCCATTTTAACAGATGAGCCATACAACTCAACCTTGCTCCCTCAGGCCCATACTCTCCCAGCAACAGAGTAGGTACTCAACCCTTCTGCCTCCAGGCACATGTTTCCTCCCATAGCATCCCTCTGCTACCTTCCACTTGCTCAGGGTTTCAATGGCTTCCTGTCTAGCCTGACACTGTATGGCTATGACTAGACAAAGTGATGCCCTGGTAGGTCACCCAAAGCTTGGCCCAAGTGTTGTCCAGTCTGCTGGCCCTACACCATCTAACACTTGGAATGCCAACATTGGCCTCGTGGGAGGGGCCTTGGGAAAGAGAGCTCAAGACCACTGCCAGTAGCCATCCTCTTTAACAGGGTCAGCCACAGAGCTGCAGTGTCTCCACCAGACTGCCAGAAGCACTAAGCATCATGGCCATCGAATACCTGCAGGTGTCTAAGCCATTTAGTCATCAGATTCTATTTTACTTATGTCTATTATCAAGAAAACCGATGATAACAAGTGCTGGTATCCATATTTCTGAGTACTGGCACAGTACTCAGAGAGCCTGCACACTCTAAGAGTTGTGTCATGATCACTCCTTCATGGCCAGCAGGACCAGCATCCTGGGAAGCTCTAACTTCTCAGCCTGGGGAAGGTGCCGTCCCCTTAACACGTAAGGACTTGGCTCTGTCACTGAAGCATCGTTGTCCCCACTCTGCAGGTAGAGACACAGAGGCCCGGAGAGACCAGTTAACGCCTGCTCCAGTTAGAACAAACTCAAGGAGGGACCCAAGTCCCCTGGCACCTTGGACTCAAGCCAGATACACCAGCTGCACTGTCACACAGCAACTGTCTTCCAATTGGCTGGCTTTGGGAGTCCTGAAGGACTGAGGCTGCGTCCCCAGTCCCAGCCCAGGCCTGTTTTCCTCTCTAAGCGAGGCCCACAGGGACCAGAAGAGCCCAGCAGACTGGAGAAGTGAATGGATTTCCTTATTGATCTCTTTCTTCCCACCAAGGCCTGGAAAATAAGGTCGCCAAGAATGATATCTTGGGCATGAGTTCCAGGATGTTTTTATTTCTGTTGACTGAATTTTGTGTGATTCCTGGAGGGTTCTTACCCTCATCCCCAGCAAGGGCCTTCCTTAACTTTCGGCCTTTGGGACACCTGCGGCCTTTGGGACACCTGCGACATCTGGAGCCCATTCAGACCAGCAAGACCGCTTACATGCACAGTCCGATGCAGCAGACAGGCACTGGTACTTCCTCTCCCACTGCCTCCTGCCCTGAAGCCACCCCTATAATTAGCTGGATGGGCTTGCAATCAGCTCCAGGCTGTTTGTCTCACCCAATCTGGCACTGTCCCTGTTAAATTGGCTGTGGCGAAGCCATAATAAAGAAGACAAACAGCGTCTGCATCAGGTCATCCAGAGGAGCTACCTAAGGAAGGACCGGGAGAGGAAAGATTCAATTAAAGGCCACTGCAGCTCAACCTGACCTGCTTTTTCCTGGAGCCAAGCTGTTGTGTAGATACCCCTCCTCGGCATCCCTTCCTTCTGGGAAGATGCCCATTTGCACCAGCTCTGGGAGGCTGTGGCCACCCCCAGAGCCACTGTTCCTGACTTCCCTGGGGAGACAGAAGCAGTTCCAGGGCTTTTCCAGGTCTCCAGGTCTTGGCTATGAAGCTGATCCCCAGCCTGCTTGCTGCTATAAAAATGCAATGTGACAAGAGACACTTAGGCAGCCTCTTCTGGTCCTTATCAGTCCTATAAATGCAGGCTCGGCCACCTAATGGTGGTATTCTGAGACCTTACCCTCCCTCCCCACACTCCTGCATGACACACACACTAGCCCCTTAACACTGTGTCTCGGAGATCCACTTTCCATGAAAGAAGCAGAAAGGAACATAGTATGGATGCAGTTCTGGGGCACTGACTTGGGTGTCAGGTGCATGCAGTAACCAGACAGAGCCCCAGCTGCACGTTGAGCCCCAAACTTTGATCTGCTCAATGAGATTTGCAAGGACTCACTCAGAGACCCTCCTAAGGAGTTCTTGGGCCAGTCCTTTGGCAAGTAATAACTCAGGAGCTGTACCAGGATGCCTTTTGGGGGTTTCCAGGAACAGGATAGAGACAGGAGGGGTCCAACTCACAGACAGATTCTAATGTCCAGTGCAGAGGGTTCAGACAGAATGGCCTGGCCAGCTGCTGGCCCTTTCTTCTCTGTTAATCCCAATGCCCCACACTAGACTGAGCCTCAGGCACTCAGTATCTTGTCCATCAATAGCCCTTCCCCATTTCTTCATACTAGAAAACTAAGTTTACCTGCTGTACTGAGGAATCTGTCTCTCTGATAAAGCAAGGGCACCACTGTGGAGACAGAAGGCAAGGGATGGGAAGGGGGGACCCAGCTCTCGGATTCCTTACTTCCAGGCTTTGTGGGAGCGCCCAGTCTCCAGGAGCAGAGCCCACTGCCCATCAACTCCACACCCAGTCACCTGTTGGTGGGTGGATGTGTCTGCCACCCCTACAGATGTTGACATTGACCTCACAGGAGTCAGAAATTCCCTCCTGGTCCTAAGCTCACCCAGGGGCCCATTGTATACATGGCCTGAAGGAGGGGCTCAGTACACTCAACCCTTTAGTAGACATTCCAACACAGGGAAGACTGGAGGTACAGGTGAGTAGGACACCCATGAAGACTGTTTTCCCCCACAGGTTCCACTGCACCTGAATTAGTCTGTCCTTCCTGGGTAGATACCTGTCACCAGCCCTGTACCACCTGCTTGCTTAGGGCCATAACCAAGTGAGATCAGCACTACCTGAACACAAACACCACCATACTTTGGCAGTCACTCTGGGATTAGACCATTGTGAGTACCCAGGGTGCCCTGGACACAGGATTGTTCACACCTAGCAGGACATACTGGGATGCTGGAAGATCCCTCCCCTCACCCCACACTCCTATCAGAATGAGCAATAGAAAGCTGAGGAGTGTATTAGCTCTGGAATGATCCATTTAATATTGTGGGGCCTGAAATGACCACAAGACACTGAAACCACGAAAAAGTGAAACCTCTGATAAAGAGGAAGACTGTATGAGAACAAATGGAGGATGGATGGATGGATGGATGGATGGATGGAGGATGGATGGATGGAGGATAAATGGATGGATGGATGGATGGATGGACGGACGGACGGACGGACGGACAGACGGATGGATGGATGGATGGACGGCCACTGGGTACCACAAAAGTAGAAGAGGAATACAGCTTCCCACTGGGAAGATTGAAATCCAGTGGGAGTTCATACTTGGCTTCCAAAACATTCCATTATTTATTACAGTTTAACAGACATTTTGTAGGCGACACCCCTTTTTTTCTCCATTTTTTTAAAGAGATTTTCTATTCATTTACATATCAACCACAAATTCCTCTGTCCTCCCTCCTCCCACCCCCAGCCTTCCCCCCCAACCCACCCACCCCCGATTCCTCACCTTCTCCAAGGCAAGATCTGCCATGGGTCGTCTTCAGAGCCTGGTACATTCAGTTGAGGCAGGTCCATGCCCCTTCTCCCTGCACCAAGGCTGCGTAAAATGTCTCACCATAGGCACTAGGCTCCAGAAAGCCGGCTCATGCACTAGGGATGGGTCCCCATCCTACTGGCTGAGGGCCCCCTAAACCATTCAAGCTAAACAACTGAGGAGACACCCTTTGTGTGCTGAGTTTGAAGGGAGCCAGGAGTAATGGCACAAGACATTGAGGTTCCGGCTCTTGCCATCTCCTGGAAGGCCTGCCACATACACCAGGGGCTGCTGGGGGGCTCTGCATGCTGTGCCATGGATCACATCCCTAGCTTATTTCTATTTAGCTTGAGACTGAGCCTCCCTAAGTTGTCCAGGTTGGCTTTGAACTCATATGTAACCCAGGCTGACCTCAAACTTGCAAATCCTCTAGGCCTTAACCTCCTTAACCTCCTGAGAAGATGATATGCACGTGCCACCAGACAAGGATGGATTCCTTGTTTGCATCCCCTCTGCCCTTGGGAACAGAACACTGGGTCAAGGCAAAGGAAACACAGACATCTGGCCATGGCTCCCAAACCTCTTGCCCTTTGCTCGAGCTTCAAATGGCCCAGAGCTCCTGGTCAAAGAAGGCAGCAGAAAGCCAGCTCCCAGCCCCAAGCCACCCCATGCAGCTCTTTCGCCAGGCTTCAGCAGCAGGAAGCTAGAAGCAATTTGGTATGTGTGAATTATTCAGAGCAGGCAAAATGGAATGAGGAACTGAGGCGACGTGTGCAGACACCGAGAGACAGCAAACAGATCCCAACTGGAGCAAGCTGGTAAGGTTGATCCTGGAAACAAATTAGCTGTGAGTTACAGGAAACGTTATTTGATTAGATGCAACTGGTTGTTTCAAAAGCAATACTCATAAGCCGGGTTTCACCATGCAGCTTCACTGTATGCTGCTCTGTGGGCTTTCCTGGCATGGCCGCTGCTGTTATCCATCTCCCTGAAACCTGCTGGCTCCCACGGCTCCAGGAGAACAGAAGCCTCCCAAATATTCGCACGGTGGATAGTACAGAGGCTGAGTCCAAGGAGGCAACAAAGGATGTGGTGATAAGAAAGGGATAAGAGTCAGAGACAGTCAAAGACAGGGAGTGGAAAGGCAGCCTCGGTATGCATAAGGATGCTGTGCCT
Source organism: Onychomys torridus (assembly GCF_903995425.1). Classification (NCBI taxonomy): domain Eukaryota; kingdom Metazoa; phylum Chordata; class Mammalia; order Rodentia; family Cricetidae; genus Onychomys; species Onychomys torridus. Next base: position 10,754,337 of record NC_050446.1, on the reverse strand, counting down.
GGGACCCAAGAGAGGGGTGATATATGCAGAGGGTATACCTCCAAGCCGCAGGTGGAGCATGAGGAGTCAATGTCAGATGAGGTGCAGGGAGGAGGGGACATGTCCAGGCAGCCAGCAAAGAGGCCAGCGTTGGAGCTAAGCTTGTGGGACCAGGGTGAGCCATGGAGATCACTAGGAAGGCAGAAAGTGAGAGGTGTAGGGTCGCAGTGAGAATGTGGCCCAAACACAGGCTTGAGGTCTGAATGAATGCAACAACCTGAGTAGCCAAGATCATAGAAGAGGGAAACCCAAAAACTTGGAAGGAAATCCAAAGGCTTTGGGAGAGGGTAAGGAAGGGGCCTGAGGAGGACTTGGAGGAACCTTGAGGGGCTTGAGGCCACAGTGGGATCTCAGCACCGACAAGTGAAGGAGATGCAGGTTGAGGGAAGCAACCTCAGAGGTGCATGGGGTGGGGGGGAGCCTCTGCCATGGGGATGCCAGATCTGGGGACAGGAAGGATGACAGTGCAGACTGGTGGCACACAGCAGGACACAGAAGGACCATAAGATCAGGAACAGAAGCCATTTCAGGGGGCAAAGCTTTCATGACCCTTGGTTGACTTCAAGGCTGTAGGCCAAGCCACAGACAGTTGACTCTCTACACTGTGTGGGGTTGCAGTAGCTCCAATCCTGGGTTCCATAGTCCTGAGAGCAAAGGGTAGGAGGAGCTGCCTTGGCCAGAGACAGGGAGACAAAACCTAAATCCCATCTGTGATAGCCAGTGGTGACCCCAGTTGTGGGGTCAAGTTGTAGACCAAAGTCACTCCTCTTATTGAGGTGTGTGATCTGCCAAGAAGGCTGGAGAGGCAAAGGCAGAGCCAGCCAGGCCTGCACTCTCTCTCCCTCTTGCTTCATTCCATCTACTGTGCTGGGCAGGCTGGGATTAGCTCAGGGCTTCAAGAGTCCACATCAGAACTGCATCTTCAACACACCTGCCCACCCTAGCTCCCTCAGGACTCAGAGTCAGCCAGGCCACACTGTGTCCAAAGGCACATGCCCAAGGTACACGACCCTATGAAGAAAGAATTTGACATTTCCACACGTAAGCATGCATGCCTGACACCTCCAAGTGGGTTCACACAGAACTATCTCATTGGGGCATAGAGTGAGAAGAAGTCAAGAGAAATACAGACTGCAGAAAACTGTGAACCAGAGACAAGAGTAGCCTGGACAGACAGCAGGGTCTTAAAGAGCTTCTTGGATCTGGAGTGGGTACTGTCTGGCCCTCGATCCGTGTCAGCGTCAGCCCGTAGTTCCAAATGAGGCCAAAGGTACATTGGCCGCTCAACTTTGAGACATGAACCCACCAAGAACAGGAAGAGCCTGGGGGTGTCTTCAGTTCAGTCAAAATGGGGTGGGGAGAGTTGCAACAGGAGTGAGCTTCCTATTGCTTCTGGTATTCAAAGGCCTTTCAGTAGGGTGTTGAGAAAACTTGCAAACTGTACTAAAGACAGGATTGGATGTCCTCCTATCACCCTACAAACCGCAACCCCTATAATGTGTAAATCTGTGTGGCTCACAGCCTCTGCCCACTAAGTTTCATTACTGAGCAAACTGCAAGGCTGCAGCTCACCCTGGGGAATGGCACTGGCGGGGGCTGGTCATTTCCCCAGCATCACTCCAGGAGTGTGAGCCCCACCCTGAGCCATCTGTGCACTGAGCCAGATCAGTTTTTTTGTTTGCTTTTCTTTTCCTTTTTTTTTTTTCTTCCAATAAATCAGCATCAACCTAGAGAACCTTCAAACCACCCCGCCCACAGACAGGGCACGCCCCCTGTGGACGGCATTTCAGCTTCCTGCTCCAAGTCAGCAGAATGTGATTTTATTGATTGGAGACACTGGGCCTGTCGATTTTCTACACAGGAAAGGCATACATTTTCCTGTCTCTTTCTTAAACAAGTCGTAAAATGGATTGTGCATATAAAAGGGCAACATAAAACAGTGGCCACCGCAAGCTTCGTGGCATTCACTGACTTTATAAATCAGAGCCATGAGTTCAGAGAAGATGCCTTCTCTCTGGATAGAAAATGTTTGACTTCAAAATCGAGAGGGAAATGACCTAAATATCCCCAGGCTGCCGGGCAATGGGGACAAACAGGAGAGGCCCAGGAGAAGCGATGGGGTTTCCTAAGAAGCAAAGGCCAGACAGGATGGCGCCATGTCACCCCAGCCCTCAGGCTTTGGGGGACACATTCACCTCCAGGGCAGCATCAGGGCCTGACACAGGCCCCCTCTAACTGCAGAACAGCTCCCAGCCTCTGGATTCTGCTATCCCCCAGGACCACCTGTGCTGAGCCATAGATCACTTACTGTTTGAGAAAGAGCCTGCCCACCCCCATTGACTGGCAGGCTGCATTTTTCTGATTCGTGATAGTAAATGCCAGAGGTTAATGACCCAGGTCTTCTGTTCTTGGTACCTCCATTCTGCTCAATGTGATAGGTAGGGATCTAGGTTGTTCCTCCTGGGTCCTCCTAGGAAAGGGTGACTCCAGGCATGCCACATTGACACAGTGGATTACGTGACCCCGCCCTGAGCTCAAGAGAAGCTGACAGGCATGGTTTCCTAGAAGCAGGAAATGATGAGGGACCATCCCTGCCACCCTCAGTTTAAAAATAAAAAGCAAAATATTCACCTCTTGGAGTTTTTGTGGAGAACTGTTGAACCTCCAAGACTGTACCAGGAAATGCTGGGTTTGGCTAAAGTGAGGCCAACTGCAAAGCTGAGTGACCTCAGGGAGGTGACTCACCCTCTCTGAGCTGCAGTCTCTAATACCCAATCAGAGAGGCTCCCTTAAGGTTTACAGGGCTGCTAGGAGTGAATGTATGTGACACCAGACCCAGCAGAGAGCTCACAATGTGTGTTCAAGACCTGTGATCTTTAGCAGGTCCTCTCTTAATCCCTTCACAAATGGACATGGACGGGGTCAGTTCTCAGCAACCACTGCAGCAGCAATGGCTTCCTGTCTGTCCAGGGAGTGAAAATCATGCCTCACAACATGAGCCAGTGTATGTGGGGGCCACTGTGGGACGGCTACATCCTCGCCCTCTGCTGGCTGGTCCCATGACCTTCCATCTCAGCTCACAGACTTTGAGGGAACAAACACTCTTTCACCCAGGGCTGGGAGACTCTGAGTGGACTGAGGGTCGCGGGCAGCTGCTGAACATCCACAGGCTGCTGTGCTAGCGAGTGGGCCAGGGGCTGCCTCAGCTCTGACTCAAGCCTGCCCTTCCAGCAGGAGCCACTAGAAGGGAGGGTGGGGGTGCTGCATCTGATAAGAGGCAAGCAGAGTTGAGCAGCCCTGACCTCTTATGGGGCCCAGGCTACTATGTCCTCCATCACTGCCTCAGTAGCCCATTTAGGAGCATCTGGCCATGTCATTTGGTTGCTAATGACAGCAGGAAAGGCAGCAGGTAATCGTCCATGTTAGCATGTCATTTATTTTACATCTATAATTATGCTTCGCAGCCGGCAATGATAGTGCTGCACGCCAGCCTCCTGGTGCAGGTGTGCAGAAATAAACCACCCAGAGCTTCAGCCAGGTGAGCGGCATTCAAAGGTCCTTGGGTCTGTTCTTTGGCCAAAGTATGGCTGGGGTGATGCACCAGGCGAAAAACCTGGACCTGAGTGAGACACCCACAGACCCAGTTCTTCATAGTTCACAGTCCAGCCAGGAGGACATCTGAGAGCTGGCTCAGTGTGATGGTTGCATGTGAAGTTTGGCAGCATCCTCTTGTATGAAGGAAACTAATCCAAGGATAAGGCAGGAGGGATGGTGAGAGGCAGGAGTCAGAGCAGCACCATGCTGTCTCCCTGGAATCTACAAGCAGGGGACCTTCCGTGTCAGGGGCCCTTGGCTGGTGTGATTCACTTAAACTTTGGGATGGTGATAATCCAAGGGTTGTCTAGGTCACCTTCTGCATTGATACGGTCATGCCAAGAGCAGAGGATTGGACTGACAGGTGGACAGAAGCAGAGAAAGAAGAGAAGGAGGAGGAGGGATCCAAGCTGACCTTTAAGTCTGAGGGATTTAAAGAGGAGCAGGATGGCCCTGAGCTGGAGTAGAAGCAGGGATGGCTTCTAGCTCAAAGTAGCATACTACTCCACCTTGGGCTTCAGAGTGAAGTGTTCCACATGAACCATAGGACTATAGGAGGCCCTGTCAACTGCAGCAGAGCCGAGGTCCCTGCCCCACTCCCACCCTGGGAGAGCAAGGCTGTGGGGAAAAAGCTGCTGTGTCCAGAGACAGGAAATCCCTCCCCCCCCATACTACACACACACACACACACACACACACACACACACACACACACACACACATACACACCAGCTCAGACACCTGCATTGGATTCCTCCCAAAGAGTGACTTGGTCCCCACAGAGCCATGTTCCCCGCCCCCCCAGATGAAGGGAGAGGATATGCACTTACTGCCAAGGGCTTCTAAGAGAAAGGTCTAGCCCTTTAACAACCTAGGGCCTGGTCACCCTGGACACCACCTGCTTTCCTGACTAATCCAGGAGCTCAGCAAGGCACAGCTGGGGTGTGAGCAGGGTTCCCAGGGCCCATCTGTGCCTTTATCACTCAGTGTGCCTATCACAATCTCAAGGTTGGGGCAGCCCAGGCCTGGCACAGGAAAAGTGATAAACAGAGAACCACAGAGGAAGAGATCAGAGAAGTGTTCAGGAGTCACTGCTCAGATCCAGGCCATCTGAGAGGTGGGGTGTGACCACAGGGTCCCAGTCGCTCTTTGCTCCTGGGAGGAAAGAGGGACAGTTGCCCTTGACACTCAGCTGAGAGCAGCTCCATGGGACCATTCAGCTCTGGTGCCCAAGGGGAATCGATAGGGTGCCAGTGACCTTGTTTTTGTTTTGTTTTGTTTGTTTTTTTCAACTTTCACCAACTATGTAGATGGAGGTCACCATTGGAGGCAGGAGGAGGGACAGATGAGAGAGGGGCCTCAGTCATCTGTGACAGGCCCCATGGGAAGCCACAAGGAGCATCCTGGATGGGGTCCAGACAAGCCTATAGCCACCTTCAAAACCCTCCCTAACCTCATGATCTGATTTCCCCAAGGATTGGGCTACAAGACCCCCGGGGTGGGGGCAAACAGATAGTGTGGTAGGTAGCGGTAGCGCTGAGTCACGCTTCCCCTGTTTAGGAAACAGAGAGCTAATTAAGTTACCACGAGGGAGAGGCCTCCGCAGGAGGCGGCAGTGGAAAAAAACTCTGTGATGCTCCCAGGGCTCGGAGACTGTGAGTCAGAGGAGCCACGTGGACGGAACCTGGTCCACAGAGCTATCTTGGGGAGTCTAGGGACAACAGGGCAGCCCTCATACTCCGGAGGGCCAGGAGGCCCCCTGCAGCCACCGAGGAAGTGACAGTACCCAAGAGGTGGTTTGCCCTGCCTTCAGTGGCCCGGTTTGATAGCCTTCTCCATCCAGACTCCTCCCTTAGAATCTGCGGGAGTGGCCTTGCCAGTGAAGGAAGTGAATTCAAGGATCTGGGGCAGGCAGGCAAGAAAAAAAAACTAAGATCCAAGCCCCATCTGAGCAGGCTATAGCATTTGAATTGGAAAACACTGCCTAGCAACACCTGTTCTGGAATCGAGCTTTACAGGGTGGGCATAAAGGTGACCCAGGCCCATCGCATCCCCCAAGGAGCCCAAGGTTGGGGCATATGGGTCACATTCAGACAAGAAACATGGTTGGAGGGGGCACTAAAGTCTTCTGTCCTCAGCGTGCATGCCAGGCAGGGTCTTCTGGAACAGCACCGGACCCCTGGAGGCTCAGAGGAGTGTACATCTTTCCAGACCCTTTCTAGGCACGAGTGTAAAGGAGTCTTGACTCCTACACCTTTCCCTCATCTCTCCCCTTCTTCTATGGTTCTCGGTTTACCACTTCCTTTGCTAGGCCTGGGCTGCCCCCACTTCTGAGGATGAGGCATCTCAGTCAGAAGCTTGAGAGGAGGGGGCCAAGGTACCACAGACTCTCTGTGCCTGGACGTTGCCCTGCCACAGCCGGCCTCATACAGTATGGTCTTTGCTGAGGGCTCCTCCCATTGCCTTGAGGGCCTGCATGAACACACTAACATTTAATGTAAGGCTATGATGGTCTGAGCTGGACCTGGGGTCTGGCAGGAGGTTACACCCCCCAGCCCCACCCCCCACAAAATCAGCTGTCTTCTCAGGGACAGAGTCAGGCTAGCTGGAATGCGGGGCCTCCTGTGTGCTAGGCAGGCTACAGATGTGATCCATCAAACCATTCTTGACAGTACACTGTGCTCCTTTCCAGGAGAATCATCCTCAGATTTGTGTGAACATGGCCGACAGAAGCAAAGCCCAGAGTGACGCTCTGGCCTGAGGATGGATGTTCAAGGAAGAGAGGGGTGTCAGAGCACACAGGTGAGAAACCCACCCCAATCTGTCCACCACCCTGCTTCCCTCTCTCCCAGCTTTCCTCCCCATCCCAGCCATGCCCAGCCCTGAGTGCCAAGCCTGTGCTCAGAACTCAGCTGTTCTCTCTTCAACCCTCAGGTGCCATGTTATATCCACAGAGACTCTCCATGAGAGAGTGCTCTGTGTGCAGCCCAGGCACAGTCCAGCATCTCAGCTTCCAAGCTCAGAGCTTGCAACACCCATATTCTGTTATTTGTGGTCAGGAGCTCCAGCCCTCACATGCCAGTTCCAAGCAGCAGGACACAGGATGGGACAAAAAGGAGGTATGGGCTGCGTTTGGGGCACGGTTCCCAAGGGCAAGTATGACATCCACACTTGTCTCCCTGGTCACTGCCAATCATCTGCCCACCCATTAGTGCAAGGGAGGCTGGGAAATGCCATCTATATGCTAGTTGTCAGCCCACCAGAACTAAGGGGTCCTGCATTGCCTCTGTCTTTCCCTCCTCAGGTTCCACCCTGAGCTAACCAGTTGAGTTCCCCAGCATTGGAGGCTGAGAGAAATCCTCTGTGTGTCCCCCATTCTTCCCCACCCCATACTCTAGTAAACTGCAGTATCCTTTCTTCTAGTTTTCTGACATCTTCAAAGCCACGGGAAAGTGGCCTATTCTCCTCTCTTAGGAAGACTGCTACATCTACAAATCTCGGGCCTCGAAAATGTTTCGCTGTTCCATCCTAGGGTGTGAATGAATAGTAATGCCCTCACTAATCTGGGCCCTAGGCATACGTGGAGACCTTGATGACCGGGACTGAGTCTCACCATGGCAAGGTCTATAGGCCTATTCATCACACATCCTAGCGAGGCAAAAGTCAGACTTACAGGAGGACTTCCCGTGACTATGTATGCAGCCATTTCATCTTTCATCACAGACTGTGGCTGACTTTGGAATACAGAGATAAATTGGCACCCTGAGTGGACAAACAGTCCTTCCTCAGGCCTCCCTTCCTCTGACCGGTGGCTCATTATGGCGACACACTGCTCAGAAAGTGGCCAAGAGGAAGAGTTCACAGCAGCAAGCCAGCGTGCACTTGGATATCATCGTCATTATTTTACCGAAGTTCAAAACGGTGGAGGAGGCAAGCGTGTGACCCACTTCTGCAAAAGATGGGAATGCTGGCAGCATTACCATGGCAACCAGACGCTGCTCCATCTCACTGGCCCAGGTGCATCCTCATAGAGAAGCTTATGTCCAGTGTCTCTCAGACTCAGCAACCCTGGGGGCCACCACCATCACTTCCCTACCACAGAGATAGGACACAGGAGCTTGCCGGGCAGAGCTCCCACTGGGCGCTCTTAGTGGGAGCCTGTGTGTTCATTGGTCTAGTTTCAGTTCATTTTCAACAAGTAGTCTTTGGGAAAATGTAAGCACTAAGAAAAACTAAGCAACGGGAGCGAAAAGAAATCAACAGGAGTCTTTTTACAGAAGAGAGAATTTAATTAGAAATGAGGTTTGCATGGGCGTTAGCTTACTGGAGGATCTGGAATGCAGCCTAGAGGCTACCAAGGGATGAAGAGCAGGTTCCTGGGGCCAGAGGCCAGCACCTTGGGGCACTGGTGTCCAGTGAGTATGTGAGCAGGCTGGTCACTCTGCTTTGTGGCCCAGACACAAATTGAATGTGTGCAAGGCAACTGGTCCTCAGTCCTCCAGGGGAACAGAACCTGGCAGAGGAATTCTGATGAGAGAGGACCTGAGAGGACCGTGAGGAACAAGGATATTACTGAAACCGTAGTTCTCTCCTGAGCCCTTTCCAGCAGTGGCAGGCTATAGGTACATGAAGGGTACAACTACTAGTTACTGGGAGGAGACTCTCAGGACCCTGGATATATGCGTCCCCTGTTTATTCAACACAGGACACCAGCCCTTGGTCCCCAAGCCTGACTTCTCCTTTCAGAACAGAGATCAATATCTGACCCCTATAAGAGCCATGAGGTGGTCTTTGTGAGGAGCAGTATCCCAGGCCACTGGCCTCCATGGGTGAGGAAGCTATTCTGGTATGTATTCAATGTGGTCAACATCTAGGCCATTAAGATTTATGTGAGGGCTTGATCCAACTCTAAGAACTAGAGGCTGGTCTCTTGTCCCACAGAATTCAGCTGAGGCCCCCCCAGGATCCCATGAAACACGAGTGCCAACTCTGGTGAAGGGACAGGTCTAAGGTCCCTGCCCACCACTAGCCCCAAGTCCAACAGAGATAAGGGCTATGTCCCTGGGCAGCAGGATATGCAGGCAGTCTGTGCCAGTTCCCCCACCTAGCACAGACACCCCTGAGATCACAAAAGCACTTGACTTGGAAGTGTGTCTAGAAAGTGTCGCAAGGTCTCTGTCCTTGAGACAGAATGAACCACTGTGAAAGATTTGCTGGCCTCCTCCCTTTCTACCTTCTGATTTCTGCCCTGTAAAGATACAACATTCACCCCGCCAGAAGAATGGGCCATGAGGCCCCATCCCGGCAGCAGAGAGCACCCCCTCCCAGATACAAGACCCGTTGCTGTTTTAACTGTGGTCTTCCTTCCAATCTTCAAAACGGGCAGAGGACAAATCTCTGATGTTCACAAACTGCCAGAACTTGCAATTCTGCAGAGCTAGGAAGGTGGGCCAGGTCAGAGTCTACCTCGGAAGGTGAGTAGCTCCCAAGAGGGCAGGTGTGGACTGAGTTCGAGTCTGCTGCAGACTCATGAGGAGACCTCAGGTACATCCCTTCCTCTTTCTGGGCTTCAGTATGCCTGTCTGTCTAGAGCAGTGGTTCTCAACCTTAATAATGCTGTGGCCCTTTAATACAGTTCCTCATGTTGTGGTGACACCCAACCATAAAATTATTTCATTGCTACCTCATAGCTGTAATTTTGCTATTGCTATGAATCAGAGTGTAAATAGCTTATATATAGGATATCTGATATGAGACTCCCAAAGGAGTCACGTCCCACAGGTCAAGAACCACTGATCTAGAGTGAGGGTTGGATGAGATGATTTTGATTTCCTGGCTGTGACAGGATAGGGCACTATCGACTGTACCCCATTCAGTGCTGTGGTGAGTGTTGGGGAGCAGAGAAGACCCCCAGGGGCAATGAATGAATAAATTCCAGTGGGTGGATGGTCAGGATGAACAATGAACACAAAGGACACTTTCCAAAGTGCAAATCAGACAGGCAGGTACAAATGGCATGAAGGCAAGGTCAAAGTCCCTGGGAATCAGGGGTTACACAGTATCCAGCACCCACAGTGGAAAACAATAGAGGTCTACATGGCTCAGGCAGAGAGTTCCACCCCAGTCCTAGAGTGAAGAATGCCATTGACCCTACACCTACCGTAAAACGCTTCAAGAAAGACTCTAGCAATCTGAGTTCAATACCCAGGACTCAAATTGTACGAGAGAGATGACTCCTGAAAGTAGTTGTTTGACCACCACATGTACATTGTGGAACCCCTCCCCCACCACACACACATATATAAAACAATAGATAAGTAAATGCAAAAAGATTAATAAAGACTTCAAAGATCCAGTGATCTCTTATAACGTGATTGAGAAGCAGGAGACATGACAGTTAACAGGTAACCAGGTGTTCCAAATCTGAGCAGAATAGGAACAGGAGAAATGCAAGGTGGAGAGGGGATGGGTGTGTAGCTCAGTGATAGAGCACTCAGTGATAGCATGCACAAGGTCCTGGGTTCAATTCCCAGAGGAAAAAAAGTTAATAAGAGGCAAAGAAGACCAAATATGAAACACAGCATCTGTCACCAAAAATACAGCAACAGAAGGGTGGTCACATGGGACAGAAACAAAGATCAGTATCAGTGAGCACAGAGACATATTGAGACCCATCTTGCAAAACACAGCACAGAGAGAAAGGCCCAGGAAAGTGAGCTAATTCTCCAACATCTAACTCTCAGGCTTTGGGTCTCAGGATGAAGGGAATGGAGGGAAAAAAAAAACCTATTTGAAGAAGTAACTGAAAAATCTCTGTATCAGATGAAAACTATAACCCCACAGATTTTAAAATCTCACCAAGGTCTCAGATGGATTAACAGAGAAAATGACACAAAGCACAGCTTGTGCAAGCTGCCACCAGCCCACCGTAAGAGCTGCAAGCTGCTGGGGCACACAGAGGAACAAATTCAAGGATGTCGGACTTCGAAACAGGCAAGCTGGAAGAGCATGGAAGGACAGCTCCCCAGCACTGCGCGAGAAAGATCCCACTGACAGCTGAAAGCCCTGGCAGAGGACGTCTTCCTGTAAAGGATGGAGCTTGCAGTGCTCAGCAGACACTTGTAATTGGAAGAATGATTGCAGGTGTGCTGAGGAAGAGCCTAAGGTGGGAGGGAACTGGTGCGAAGAGGAGATTCAGGTCTGGGCTAAAGGTTTCTGACCAAAGCTGAGAATACGCAGTTACTTACACTTTCATCTACATCTTCGATCTCTTTAAAATGCAACTGTCTGTTCGCAGCAAATTCCCTAATAATGCCTTGTGGGCTTCACAACATATGGAAGATGGAAATGTGTCAACGTGGGGACAGGAAGGGAGGAATGGGACATATGGCCATGAGCGTCTGAGACTGCCTGTGGTACTGACCTTCTCCATGTCACATGGGCTCGACAGCAGGATTATTCGGCTTTAGAAAGGTATAAAAACCATGCGCACTCAGAAGACACACTTCCAAGTGGGCATTTTGACCCTTCCTATGGTCAGTGCCTTGCAGTGTGACCCTCACTTGCAATGCTGGGCAGCAACTTGAGTTCAATCTCCAGAACTCCCTTGGGTTGTCCTTTGACCTCCGCATGCAAGTCATAGAATGCATAGGGTGCTGGGATAGAACCCAGGGTTTCCTGAATGCTAGGCAAGCACTCTACCAACTGAGCCACATCTCCAGCCCAGACATTTTTTAAAGGGTGAGTTCTGGCTTTAGGGCCCCTCTCTTGATCTCTGGTTGACCTTCCCCCAGGGGACATAGGGTTCTGCCCAACAGCTGTGTATGTCTGTAAACCCTGTTCCCAAGTGGAAACAGAGAGATGGAAGCATCCCTGGAGTTGATTGATCAAACAGTCCAGACAAATCAATAAACTCCAGGTTCATTGAGAGACCCTGTCTCAAAAAATAGGGTGGAGAGTGATTGAGGAGGACACTGGGTGTTATTTTCTGGCCTGCACATGCACATACACCACATATACATGCACGCTAACACATACCAACAGGAATACATACTTCCATATCATGTGGGTGGGACACAGATTTCAGAGAAGCAGATGAGCCACCCTTGTGACACATGCTTTCTCTGACCAGGCCCCTTGTAATCAGGCCAATGAGCAGCTTGATCTGAGTAGGGGAAGATGAGCCACTTCAGTTCTCTGGGCGAGATGGCATGTAGGCCTGTCCCTCTGTGCTGTACGGTACAACTTCTGTATGTCCCAAGGTAAATGAGAGAACCTTGTCCTCAAATGCTGTCATGCTGCACTATCCTGGCTTCAGCTGACCCCTCTCCAACACTCAGGGCAACTTTCCCTTAACTCAGTGAAACACTAAAGAGCTGGGAAAGGACTGGGAGACCAGGGCTGCAGGGGACATATTGGAGGTGAAGTGGTCCAGGACAGAGGAGGCACTGCCCACCACCCTACTGTCTCTACTCAAGGCACGCCAGTAGGAGCTGCTGTACCTTTTCTCTATGTGGCACCCCCTCTGGATAGCCAGGGTAGCGTGGCCAAAGTGGTCCATGGAATGCCCTATGCATCAGCAGCTTTGCAGAAGGAAGTAAGCACAGAGGATACCCCCCAGAGAACTTGGTGTGTTCCAGAGTTCTGAGTGGCCTGGACAGGAGGGAGAGGGAGTAAATCCCAAATTCTGTTGGAAGCATGGTGTTCTCTGTGGGCATCTCAAGGAGGAAATGGGAGCTTGCATTCCAGAGAGGGTAGCTCAAAAATGCAGCAGTCATTCAGATGCCAGGGACTGCGAAGTCCTGGGCATCTGGGCAGGGTGTTTCTCTTCCTGAGTCATGATCAGCTATCCAGGGAAGCTGAGACACAGAGGTTCCCATAAGCTGGATACAGACTCCAGGGGCCTAGAGCCTCCCCAGGCAGCCCAGCTCCACATATTTGTCTTTTGAAAGCTTCCCCTTGGGTCTTTAGCTACCTGTAACAAGAAGCTAAAGTCTGGACCCAAGAAACCAGGCAGTGGACTTGGGAGCCCTGAGGGCCCAATAGGCCAAAACATCATTCACTGGGGCTCTACCGCTTTCCCAGCATATCTGCCTACAAGCCTACATTTTCGCTTTAAATCACAAGCCAGCATTTGTCTGGAGCTGGCGCTGTCTTTATCGTCTCTAACGCATCTTCTCTGGAGGGCATGCATAGCAGCCATCTATAAATTTAGGAGATAGAGGAGATGGATCTCAGAACCTGGATGAAAATGGGTTTGTGTGTGGCGCTCAACAGGAGACAGATCTGTTGTTCCTGCCAGGAGGCAGCCCATTTGTCTGGGGTGGGGGATCAGGGCAGACATTGGGTCTTCTCTACTAGGGCTTCAGGCTTACAGATGCTCCCGGCTGGCTCAGCACCTGTGAAGGACTGTGAGGAAGAGGGGGTGAGGGACTAGCCAGCAAGGAGCCTGTGATAAGGCTCTCAGGTGTGGGTCTGGAGCCTTGGCCCCCACCTGGTCACACAACTAAAATTACGCAGTCAGCAATCTCCAGGCAGGAGAGGTCTTGGGATGTAGACTCGACCCAGCAGGCAGCCCTTCCTCCTCAGACTTCCCTTTATTTCCCCCTTTAGTTAGGTGAGTTTAGCCAAGGGCACACACAGAACCCAGGCCTCCCACATGTCCACCCACCCTTCAGGGGTGACCTATCTCATACCAGGGATAGCCCTTCTGCTCTCCTCTACCCAGTAAGACCTAAGCCCTGACTGACAGTGGGAAACTGGGCCATTGCTGATGGTTGGAGGTGGCATGCTGATTGATCCCATAGCAGAGTCAGAAATAGAGGCAAAAGGATCATCCCTCTCAGAGGGAGAAAGTTGAGCCTGGAGGACTTCTGATACTCCTCCGGAGCCAGCCCTTCATCCCTGTCCTTGGAAACTCCCTGGGACACTCAGTCTAGATGGGTCTACACAGCGGGGCAGGAAAATCCAGAATCTGCAAAACCCACTGGACTCTGGCCCAGCCAGGAGACACATGGACCTGGTCATTTCTGCAGAATACATATATATATGTTTTTCGAGACAGGGTTTCTCTGTGTAGCTTTAGAGCCTGTCCTGGAACCCATTCTGTAGCCTAGGCTGGCCTCAAACTCACTGCCTCTGCCTCCCGAGTGCTGGGATTAAAGGCATGCACCACCACTGCCCGGCTCTGCAGAATATTTTTGTTCCTATTCTCATGTTCCAGGCCCTGGAGTAGGGTGGCTTCTGAGTCCTTGCTTCTCAGTATGTGGCCTGTGACCTGCAGATACATCACATCTCATCTCACACATATCTGGGACAGTATGCACACCGGAGATGGTGGCAGAACTGTCTGGAGAGACTCTGTCCCCCTGTGCCTCTGTCCCTTCCAACAACTCCTGGCTAGGCAGGGCATCTTCCAAAACGCCCCTTAGCACTTTTGTGGCTCTGGACAAACAGACCCTCCAAGCTCTGGCCCCGTTGAGCAAGGGAATAAGGTGACCCCTGAGTCCTGGTTCCCTGGCTGACCTGCAGCACATCCCTGAGCCAGTCTTCACTTGCCTGGGTAGAGATGCAGAGAGCAGATTCACAGCATGACAAGATGAAACCTCTCTAACATGCTAATGAGTGTTTTCATGTGGCTGTCTGTGGGGTGTTAGCAATGTCACAATACATCCCTGGCTGCTGGTGATGCTGGGCGAAGGAGCGAGGAGGCTAGCTCAGCACTTCTGGAACTCTGTGTTTGCTGTGCAGGGCTGGGCCCGACATGGCTTTGCTTAGAGGCTCCAGAACATCTGCCGGGGCCTGGGGCAAATACCCTACCTCTTCAGTAGCAGCCAAGCAACCCAGCAGGATAGCAACTGGCAACTTGCATTCTATCATGTAGCCTTTGGGGTTCCAAGAAATACTCAAATAAAGGCACTGTCCCTAGCTGCTTAAGGGATGGGGGTGAGGCGAGGTGGCCAGGACCTGGGAGGGGGGAACTGCTTGTGAGAGAGAACATTGTGGGGTCTCTGACGTCACCAGGCAGCTGTGGTTGTGAGTACGGGTTCTGCTGCGTTCTGTACAGAATCAAAATGCGCTCCTTCTGCCCTCCATGCCCGTGTTGCCAGGGTCTGGTGTGAGCTGCTGCCTGTTGAAGGCTGGCCCCTGTAGAGAGAGCAATCACCAGCAAGAAGCCTGGGCACAGCTAACCTATAACTTCAGCCATTCAAGCTGAAGAAAGAGGCTGGCACAGGATGCCGATAAAGGAGGCAGAGCTACAGTAATGTGATTGCCATGGGTAGCAAGGATATCCTCCAAGAACATCACCTCAGAGGAGCCCAATGCTGCCCGTGGCAGGTAAAAAAAAGCCCCAGATCCCCATCCTTCATTGCACAGAATCAAGGCACTGACCCAGGGCATCAATGCAGAATTCCCTTAGTCCTGTGATGGGTGGTGGCTGAACCCCTTTATTAGCAGAGGGACAGTAGGGCAGGACTTTTTGAGCTAAATTGTATCACAGAAGCCACACTGGCTCTCATGACAAGTCCTGGGAAGTCTATGTCCCTCCCCAGCACCCACAGCCAGTGGAAATATTTTTCTGGCTCTAGAGAGGTATCAGCGATATCACCTAGGCAAGTAGAAGAATGTTCTCAGAATAGACTTGAACCAACCAGTGGACTCCCTCTGCCACTCTCCATCATAAATAAAGTAGCCCAGAGCTCAGCAGACAACACCCAAGGATGCCCAGCATCCTCAGACACCACAGACTAAGCAGACCCTGGCAAGGGACCAGGATGCTCTATGTCCCCATCCCATATACCAGTATAGGTCCAGTGGATTTATGGATCAGTGTAGAGTATTATCTTAAAATGTGTTATATTTGTTTATGCTGTGAGACATTTATTTAATGATGCAAAGATGTGTTGCATTCCTTTATGTTGCATTTGTTTAATTCTGTGAAGCTGTGTTACTTTGTCTATCTAAAACACCTGATGGTCTAATAAAGAGCTAAATGGCCAATAGCAAGGCAGGAGAAAGGATAGGAGGAGCTGGCAGGCAAAGAGAATAAATAGAAGAAGAAACCTGGGCAAAAAAGAAGGAATGGGAGAACAAGGAGAGGAGAATGCTAGGGACCAGCCACACAGCCACACAGCCACACAGCCACACAGCCACACAGCCACACAGCCACACAGCCAGCCATGGAGTAAGAGTGAAAGTAAGATTACAGAAGTAAGAAAAGGAAAAAGAGCTGGGTGGTGGTGGTGCACACCTTTAATCCCAGCACTCGGGAGGCAGAGCCAGGTGGATCTCTGTGAGTTCGAGGCCAGCCTGGACTACAGAGCAAGATCCAGGACAGGCACCAAAACTACACAGAGAAACCCTGTCTCAAAAACAAAAACAAAAACAAAAACAAAAAAAGAGGAAGAAGGAGGAGGAGGAGGAAGAGGAGGAAAGAAAAGGCCCAGAGGCAAAAGGTAGATAGAATAATTTAAAGAAAAGCTGGCTAGCAACAAGCCAAGCTAAGGCTGGGCATTCATAAGTAAGAATATGCCTCTGTGTGTATTTATTTGGAAGCTGGTTGGCAGCCCCCCAACGAAGAGCCAAAAGAGCCCAGAGAGTAAAAAAAAAACCAACAACAGATCAGTGCCAGTCTGAAAGATATCCTGCAGATAAAAATGAGCAAGCTTTACCTGGGCAGGGGGAGGCGGGACAAGGGGTGATGTTACCCTGGTCTGAGCATCTTACTGATTGTGGTAGACAAAGAAGGGGGCAAGAGTTATGCTTCTGGCATTTGGAAACACAATGAATTGTTTGTTTGTTTGTTTGTTTGTTTGTTTGTTTAGTACCATAGAAGGAACAGCTTGTGCTCTGTACTCTCATGAAGAAGAACAGAGGAAGTTGAGAGAGAGCCAAGGCCTTCATAAGCAGAGGCTATGGATCTGCTCCCCCTTGCCACTGCACAGCCAGGGCAACAGAGAAAGACAGAGACAAGAGCCAGGATCACCCCACCCTGTCAACACAGCTGGTGCAACAGAGTGAACCTTAGAGCTGAAGGTTGTCTGAGGTAGGAACTAATATGATGGTATACTTGCTTTTTCCTAGATGGGAAGGGAGGGGACATGAGGCCAAAGGGTGGTTTCCAGCTGCCATATTGGAATGCCAAACACAGCTAGTCCAGTGACCAAGACAGAAACAAGGGAATCTCTAAGAAGCAGAGCCAGCACTAGATCACACTGTGCCTGGGACCAAGTGGCCTCTGTGCCTCTGAGAAATAAGAAGCAGGGCCTCTGTCTGAGCTTGTTTTGTTCAGCTGTGTGTTTCCTGCAGACTATCCTTCCCTGGTCTCAGAGCCTCTCGGCTGACTCCAGCATGCATCCCAGGGTCTTCCATGCCTGCCTGATCCCTTCATCTCACTATGAGCAGAAGTCAATTCCTCTTTTACTCAGGTTTATGCAAGTGAAGTTGGGTACCATGATCACACAGCCCGACTGTAGCCATGCATGCAGTGGGGTCATGGCAGAGCTGCATCTGTGTGCAAGTCCTCTGTATCTCATCCAGGCACTCTTTCCTGTGTGTGAGAGTCAAAACAGTCTTGGGGGTGAGAGGGGACAGATAAAGTAAGTTAAAAAGCTCTCTGAGTATTGGTGAAATTATTAAGGCCACTCCACGTAGTTAAAAGGGAGGTTTATTTTGTGGGGTAACTTACAAATGAAGGGATAGGTTGCAGGGTCTGGCAAAGGTATGGCATAGTCCGGCGGTGTTCTCTGGAGAACTCTGCTCGGTCTACCTCCAGCGTCCAGGGTCCCAGAACCAAGAGCGACCTCTCATCTCGATCCTGAGTCTTTGGTTTCCTCCCTCAGCCCCGCCTTGTGGGCATGACCATTACCAAAACCTCAATGGGGGTTGAAACTTCCAGGCCAAGGCTGGAATGGCTACCCACTACATCTGAGCTTCTGGGAAGGGCCACAGAAGAAGGACACCAATCTGGCAATGCTGGCTAAACATGGTCTGTCCCCCTGAATGCTTAGTGGACAGTTGCTGACAGGGATCATCAGTGTGTGTGTGTGGGTGGGGGATGAGTTCCATGGGTAGGGAGGTAATGAGTAGCCTGGCCCAGCTTAGAGCTGCCTGTCTTCATTATCTGCACAGAATGAGAAAGGATTTTCCATGTACAGAACAGAGCTGATTTCCATGTTGGTCTGGGGTGTGGGGACATTGTCTCTGTCACAGCTAAGTGAAAGCAGGAAGTGTTTAGACAACTAAGAAGAAACCAAGGAATTTCTACCAGTCTGCACCCAGCTCCCTCTGAGGCCCTTCTGAGGTTCCCAGCGGCACACAGTGGTGGAGGTACGTTCTACAAGGGCAGCAGGTGGGAAGCCATAGCCACCTTCCCCCTTAGCCTTGGTCCTCTGTTTTTGCTCTCCTTATTAAGCCAAGAGCTTCTGCAGATAAAGCAGGCACCCTTCCCTCATGCATGGAGAAAAATCCATGGCAGACACTTCATATGCATGGAATCTGGGCAGCTTGCAGCTCTCCAGCTCAGCGGCAAGGCATGAGACCCTATTCCCAGTCCTTCATCGCCATCATGCTCAGCTTTTTCCATGGGTTCAGGGAGACTGATCTCAGGTCCTCATGCTGTCACAACAAACCTTTTACTGACCATCTCCCCAGCCCTGGGCCTAGTTTTAAGGTGAGTTAGCTGACTTACACAGAGCCAGGCAGAAGTCCCACACTAGCTGGACGAAAAAGGAGGGAGGAGCCTATGACAACAGAAACTATCTGTAGAGGGGACATGCAGCTCTCAAACCCAGTGTATGTAGATCATGTGTGCCGTCCTCAAGCATTTCAGCAAACACACACCGTAATGGTGGAAACTCTCTGAGCTCCATGAGAGAGGGGCAGTGTCTGGGTCTGTGGTGACTTTCCTTTATGCAGTGATCTCGCAGCTAACAAAAGCTGAGGCTATTCAGTGGGAGGAGCCTCTGGAGACACAGCAGCTGGTTGGGTGTGAGCCTGTGACCAGGTATCAGGAGAACTCATGTTGGCCCTGATGTGCCCTGTGCATGGGAGCTCAGGTCCAGTGGTTCCAGCCTGGCTTGAACTCAGCCCCTGGCCCCAAGTGAGCAAGAAAACAAGCCAGATCTGGACTCCCAAGAGACATGGGCCTGGTTTGTGTGTACCTTTCCCAGGTTGTAATGGTAGATTAGTCTCACAAAGATGGTACTGGAGCCTCCCTACCCTACCTGACCCTTCACATCTGGCCAAGTATGTTTGTGCTGCCCAGTCGACCACCTGAGGTGTGTCTGCACTAAAGTTGGCACATCTCTTTCTTCCCTGCAGACGGACTTGGTCTACACACCAGAGGCTCCAAGAGCCACCAGGAAGAGTTCCATCATGGGAGGCAACACTTCCCACTGCAACTTACTGCTCAGAGTCCTGCTGGCATGGCTTCCTGTGTGGGACAGGCATGGGCAGACAAGGGTCAAGTAGGAACTGACAGAGGCTGGCAGGGGTTGGGCAGGGACAGACAAGCATCTTCCTTTTGCAGCAATCACCTCATCTCCAACTTCTTTCATGTCCAGTTGCCTCTGTGGATGAAAATTTACCTGCTTCCTGAAGCCATGGATGACTTTTAATATTACAAGCATTCTCCATTTTTCACTAATTTAATTTTTGGGGGTTATTAAAGTTACCCTGAAGACATGCCATCTGTTGAGCGGATGATGGAGTTGGGAAGGAATTTTGGTGGTGAGACTGTAAATTTCCACTTTATTAGGGACCCTGGTATCCAAAATCAATGTAGAGAAGCATTGAGATGCTGATCAGGCATGCTTCTCAATCAGGGGCTCTCCTCCTGGCATATTTTACCCGGATCAATGAGCTCTGACATTCTCAACCCAGGGAAGGGGCTGGCGCTCTACATCCAGCTGAGTTTCAAAATTTCGGGAGAACAGCTGTCAGAAAATGAAGTATTTCAGGGACTTCGTTGATTCCATCAGGATGCTGGGCCTTCTGGATGCACTTTGCTTCCACAGGCGGGTGTGTCCCTGAAAAGAAGGAGCCTTTCCCCCGACCACCTGCTGCCTAACTTGAAGGCTCACGGGGGACCCTGTCTATCCTCCTTCCCTCAGAGATGGGTGGACTCTGCACTGGGAGATACCTCTAGAATGGTGCTTCATTTCCAGAGTCCCCAACAAAGGCTCTTCCCCTCTGATGCTCCAGTGTGTGTTCCAGCTGCTGGATGCCAGAAGACCCAAGTCCCTGTGTGGGAGACTTGTCCCCAGTGAGCTGGCGTTAGAGGTTGAAACTCTGGGAGGTGATGTGGTCCCCAGAGAGCTCCAACCCCTTCCTCCAGGTGGGGCCTCAGCGAGGAGGAAGAAGCTATGAAGCAGGCAGTGGACCTCATACACCATTATCTCAGCTTCCCTCCCAGCTTTCAGAGCAGCTGGCTGCATGTGTGAGCCACAAGCAGTGTGAAGGGATCTGTCAGAGCATTCAAGACTGACGCTGAGTGGACAGTTAGATGCAAAGACTCCAAAGGGCCTGGTGTAAAATCTGTAGATGGGACAGAACTTATCAGGAGAGGCCAACTGAGGCAGTGACCATGTGTGCATGTATATGGATACATGTGCTTGTGTGTGTGTGTGTGTGTGTGTGTGTGTGTGTGTGTGTGTGTGTGTGTGTGTGTGTGTATGCATGTGCACAAGTGCATGATGTGTGGCCATTGGGGCTTAAAATCCCTGGTAAAAAAGGGAGTGAGCCAGGGCACACAGGTCTGAGAAGGACATCCTGCACAGGGCACACCGAGCATCAAGGCTGAAATGGGGTGAGCTGTTGTCCCCAAGGGGCAGAGAAGTGTCCCCGAGTGTAGGGTATGGTAGAGAGGTATTGGAGAAGTAGAGGAGGGCCAGGTCCTCTAGGGAGCAGGGTACAGGGAAAGAGTCCCTGCTAGCCATGAGGGAGACAGGAAGCTCCTGAGAGATGCCCAGGTGGGATGTTCAGGACTCTGAAGCTCGGTGTAGAGGAAGAAAAAGCGCCAGGACAGGGAAGTGAGGCTGGACAATGGCGATCAGGCTAGTGTGTCAACCAAGGGTGGTCAGAGGGTTGGAGTGGGCCTCCTCCCCTCAGAGGCTTGTGGAGACATGGGAAAACACAGGAAGCTGCTTCTGGTCAGAGGAGAGGACAGAAAGACAGCATGGGACAGAGAACTGCTAACACACTGTGTACCTTTGGCTGTGTGCATGTACGTGAAAATGTATGTAACATATTTGTGCTTATGTGGGTGTACAAATGCCTCGTGTATATGTGTACATCACCTGCCTCATGAATGTACATGCACATGTCAACATTCACATGTGCATGTATGTGGGAATGTGTGCTTATGTGTGTGTGCATGCCATGTGCATATGTACGTGATGTGTGTGCATGTGTGACCATGTGTACGTATGTCTTGTAAACAAATATGCATGGGCATGCTTGTGTACGCATGCAGGACTGGGGAGAGCTGCTGCTCCATAGGCCTGGGGGGATGCTCTCTTGCTTTAGTCCCTCAGCACTGTTGCTGGGAGCTGTCTGGAGTTGCAGGCCCTTGTCCAGCCCTGACGCCTGCATGACAGCAGAGGAAATCAGGGTCCCAGAGGAGGCTCAGGGAAGACAAGATAGCTAAGATGCCAGTGCCGAGCAGCAGGATCAAGACAAAGGCCACATGGGGTGATCCCCAGGTACAGAGTCCATGGCAGTTGGCAGTCTCACTACCAAGTCCAGGCGACAAAGGGATATGGGTTCAAATCCCGTCTCCAGCTCCGCAGAGTTCCATGGCCTTGTGCATGCCTCCTCATTGAGCCGGGGTCTTGCAGCCTGCATGGTGCAGTGCAGGAGAGGCTATACATCAGGAAGGAGGTAGGAAGAGAAAGCCACTGCAAAATAGCAGCCAGCATCAGTCCATTAGTAGCTTTTCCCAAGCTGCACTCAGCCCCCAGCTGCTGGGTACCTGGGGTGACTCACCTCAATTGTCCTAGATACAGAAGAGACTCAAACTGATACATAAAGGAGGGGTTCCAGGCTTTCACCAGAGACTGTGGTCCCTGCTCCCCAGCCATATCAATATCTACCAACACTCAGCAAGGTAGAACTAAACATCTCTCTGTGACTGAAATGACCGTCAGCATCTGTGTTCCTCAGAAGCATGCAATGTGGGCGTGGCTCAGCCTGAAAGCCCTGTGGCCCCCAGGAGCAGCTCCAACACAGTATTGGTGCAGCTGGCAGCCAGTGCCTGGAGCCCTGGGTCAGGATTCCCAAGGCTTCTCTGACTCTCTCTCCAGTAAAAGGTGGGGTGCTGAGATGGCGCACCACTCTGTCTCTTATGGGCTAGCATTATGTCACCCACAGCACTTGTTACCCACTACCACTTCTGTTTATCAATAACCACCTTCTCCATCCTCACCTCATGGTCAGCTCTCGCCTTAGGCTCACACCTCGGGCCTGCAGCTCCTCCAGCAGCAGAGCAAGCCCAGGGCTGAGACGTGGGCTCCACATATCTTAAGACCCCAGCTGCACCCTCAGCCCTCGGAAGTCATGGGGGCAGGGAAGCAGTCGGGGAACAACAAGGAGAAAGGTATGCGTGAGCCAGAGGAAGCAAGCCGGTAAGCAGCACTCCTCCATGGTCTCTGCTTCAGTCCCTGCCTTGAGTTCCTGCCCTGGCTTCCATCAATGATAGACTGTGATCTGGCAGTATGAGCTGGAATAAGCTCTTTCCTCATCCAAGTTGCTTTTGGTCAGTGTTTTATCACAGCAACGGAAATGCTAATTAGAACAGTAAGCTATAATCAAACTGCCGAGAACCAATGATTCTAAGCTGGTGCTGGCCCTTCAAATCAGACTTGTTGAATGTGTGAGAATAACAGTACAGATGATGTCTAGTTTCTTATTAGACGTGACAGGAGACAGAAAATATAACATTAAAAAAAAAAAAACTGTTGATCCGGAATTCTATATTCAGTGAAAATATTTTTCAGAATGCAAGTGAGAAAAGGTATTTTCAGATAAATGTAAATTGAGGGAATTCATCACCTGCAGTATAAGAAATGTTAAAAGAAGGTTTGTCAGGATGAAAATATATATATATATATATTTCCAGATGGAATTTCCCATGTACAGGAATTAGTGAGGAGTACTGGGTGGGGTAAATGCAGAAGAAAACATGAAGGGGATTTCCTGCCATTTCTTGAAGACAGTATCTGCCACCTGAGGTGGTACACTGAGGAAGAGACCTTACTCCCAAGGGATACCTGCCTGAGGGGTGCCCCAGATGTCATCTTGAGGAAAAGTGGGATGAACTCAAGTAGAACACCACCTAAACTAACTTCGACACCCCCCAAATCATTCAGGACAAGAAACCTGAAGGCAGGCTGAAGGACGGTTTTTGAATAAAGGAGACTAAAGATAAACACATACTAGATGCAATGGTTATGCCGGGTTACTTCCTAGACTCGGAAAAAATAGTCCTGTAATAGCCACAATGAACCTACTCAGCAAATTTGAATATACTGTATATGAGTGAAAACTATTAACTGATTTTGACACTTGCATGACAATTATGTGGGAAATGGCTCTTGTTCTCGGGAACTGGACACTGGAATGTTTAAGGGCACAGGGCTCCAATTTATACTTTAATGGTTTGGGAAAAAATGGTCCTCCTCCCCTCCCCCTACCATGTGTGTGTATAGAGACAGACAGAGACAGAGAGACTCTTGTATTGTTCTCTGCATCTGTAAAATTGTAGATTTTTAAAATAATGTCAATAGAAGTTAATTATGGGGCAGTTGTTCACAACCTGTCTTCCCATCAGCTCTCTCTTCTCTTCCCTCTTTTCCTCTCCCCCTCCCTTGCTCTCTGTGCCCTGCTGTTCCCTCTCTCCTAGCTGCTCTCTTTGCTGACCAGAATTCTGGATAACTAAGGGCAGCAAGCTGCCCCTGCACCATGTGGAGAGGATCAAGGCGTAAGTGAGCCTTCTGCAGACTCCCCGTCCTCAAAGGTCTGACTAGGGACCGCTTCTGTCCCCAAGACTCCATATGATCCTGTGCTGAGCCAGCACGGCACTGCTCTGGGGATGTGCACAGAGGTCGCTAATGAAAGCTGTGATTTGTCCACTTGTCCTTACACTGGCTCTGTGTGTGGACTCACACCTCGCACCACAGGCAGCAACTGCTACTCTCAACTCATGGCCCTGTGAACCACTCAGAGAAGGGTTTAAGAACTGCAGAGAGGGCTCAGTGCCAGCCAAGTTAAGGAGTATTCTGTCTATACCTTCCCCAGCCCCACTCCAATAGCACAAAACTCCTCTGGCTTAAGGTATGGAGTTGGCTTCTGGTTCTTGCACTAAGAACTACAGTCTCTAGCTGGCCTGCTGTGTTCACAAGCCATCCCTGCTCTCCACTTTTACCTCGTGGCTATGAGAAGCAAAGGTGATGTTCCCAGAGGCCCCTAAAACAACATGGGCTATTGCCGTTGTCCTTGGATAATAAATGATAAGACCCTATTGCTGAAGACACAACATACTTTGTTGCAGTACATGGAGAAATCAAATTGGAACTGAAAACTTCCTCCCTGATGGCTAGCATTTGTAGTACTAGAAGGTGTGGTGGTATTGTGTTCCCCAAAATACTGTGCACCCTAATGAACTTATCTGGGGTCAGAGACAGAACAGCCACAATATTAAACATAGAGGATAGGTAGTGGTAGCACACGCCTTTAATCCTAGCATTCCAGAGGCAGAAATCTACCTGGATCTCTGTGTGTTCAAGGATACAGCCAAGCATGGTGACTCACGCCTTTAATCCCAGGGAGTGATGGCAGAAAACAGAAAGATATATAAGGTGTGAGGACCAGAAACTAGAAGCATTTGGCTGGTTAAGCTTTTAGGCTTTGAGCAGCACAGTTCAGCTGAGATTCACTCTGGATGAGGACTCAGAGGTTTCCAGTCTGAGGAAACAGGATCAGCTGAGGAATTGGTGAGGTGAGATAGCTGTGGCTTGTTCTGCTTCTCTGATCTTCCAGCATTCACCCCAATACCTGGCTTTAGGTTTGATTTTATTAATAAGACTCTTTAAGATTCATGCTACAAGAAGGTGCTGCAAAGGCCACTGGAGGAGAAAGCTCATCAAAGTACTTACCCAGCAGTGAATTCTGCATGCTGTACTGCTGACCTTCCAGGAAAGACAGGCCCACTGGTTCAATAATGGCATGGCTGTTATGCAACCACTTTCAACTGAATTTGAGGTCTGCTCCCCAGAAGGGAATCTGGTAATGTAATCCTTGCCCAAAGCTCAGGGTTGGGGAGGTCCTAAGTCCTAGGGCAGAATCTACTACTGTTGCTTCTCTAAATGGACACGTTGTCAAAATACTTGCAAGGTGGTTATCCCTCTCCCTCCTTTGGGGGTGTTGTTCCTATTGTCTTCTAAATATTCATGTTTCTTCTTTTGCAGTGGATAGCAAGGCAGAGACTGGTCAAAGAGTTGAGAATATGTGACTATGGAATGTTCAACACTAAAAGGGACATTTTATATCACACACACACACACACACACACCAGGGCTCGGCGAACATCTTGGCAGAGGAGGGAAGAAGAACATGAGAGCCACGGAATGAACAGGAATGCTGTGAAATACTGTCTTGTAGATAGGACGTGGCAGTCATGAACACACGGCAGCTGTGGTTGTCTGCACAAGGCCTGCAGAAGATCAGGCCAGTCCACAGGCTAGCATAGCTGGGGGAGGGGCTCAGGTGGAGCGATTATAGTTGGTGGCCACTGGGAATCATTTTTCTTCAAATGATTGCCCCTGCTCCCTCTGATAGTGGCCCCACACTCATGCACACGCAGGGCAGCTCTAATTAGACTCACAGAGTTATTTAAAAGAAAGAAAAAGGGGGGCATGAAGGTGAGAGGGAGTGCATTTGGGCATTCTGAGTGGGTTGCAACTAGGAAGCATGAATTAGAGGCTGGATATGCTCAAGATGCATCACACACATGGATTAAATTTTCAAAGAATAAATTGTTTTAATTCGAAGAAGAAGAAGAAGAAGAAGAAGAAGAAGAAGAAGAAGAAGAAGAAGAAGAAGAAGAGCCAACACCTGATGTTGAGTGGCCTCCATCACTGGGGACTGTAATTAACACTACATTTGCTAAGACAGTGCAGGGTTAGCACACTATTTTTTCAGCAAATATCCCATATGCTTTGTGTGGAGTGAGAAAGAAGGGAAAGGATGGTGTCCTCTACCAGGTGGCAGTTTCCTGGGCTGGGTTGTCTGTCTCACCAGTGTCCACCTCCAGCTGGCAGAGCCTGAACTGAGGAGGCCGCAGGCTTTGCAGAGGTGTGGGTGGCCTTGCCTGTGTTGGTTAAACAGCGCTCATGGCTGCCCCCCCCCCCACATCGGCCATGCCGACAGAACAGAGTGCTGGTCAGAAGAATCATAAGCCATGGTTACCTTTCTAGAGCTTTATTGGGAGAGAGAGAAAGAGAGAGGGAGGGAGAGAGAGACAAAGAGAGGGGGGACCGCACGGAGTGGGGAGTATGGAAGGAGAGAGAGTGCAGAAAAAAGAGAACACACAGAGGGCATGACCACTTTTTAGGCTGGGACACCGTCGCAGGCTGGTGATGTAATTAAGGACATAATCCTTACATCCTGTCCTTTCGAAACCCAGCTCTGATCCATCTGGTTCTCGTGGGTATCAGGGGGTGCAACGGCTGGAGCATGGTGCTTCTGAAGTTCAAAGCAGACTGAGAACTAGGAGTCTACAGTGAGATGCTGTCTGGGGAACACTGGTGTTAAGTTATTCTGAAAGAGAAGATTCTAGAAGGGAACTAGAGTTATGTTGTCTAGGTCAGGCCCATTGGAAAGTCTCCAGAGGAGAGGAAACATTCCTTTGGAAAGTCTTCTTGTCTATAAAGAATACCTGCCAGGTTTTGAGACTCCTGTATGGAGAGATGTTTAGGGTGAAACCTGCCAAACCCCAGTGCAGTGAGCAGAGGGCTTGGTGGGGAATAGGTGCACGGTCCATCCCTGGAGGCTCACCTGTGGGAGAGGACTGGGGGGAGCTGTGGGCAAGGTGCAGAGCATATTGCTAGAACCACACTTGCCCCTTTTCTCCAGTGAGCAGAGGGCTTGGTGGGGAACAGGTGCACGGTCCATCCCTGGAGGCTCACCTGTGGGAGAGGACTGGGGGGCTGTGGGCAAGGTGCAGAGCATATTGCTAGAACCACACTTGCCCCTTTTCTCCAGTGAGCAGAGGGCTTGGTGGGGAATAGGTGCACGGTCCATCCCTGGAGGCTCACCTGTGGGAGAGGACTGGGGGAGCTGTGGGCAAGGTGCAGAGCATATTGCTAGAACCACACTTGCCCCTTTTCTCCAGTGAGCAGAGGGCATGGGGGAGCAAGGGGAAGGAGGCACATGTACGCTTCCTCTGAAGCCTAATGCTGAGCACTCTGTGGTCCCATGAGCCTTGCATGGACTCCACCCCAAAGGCCCTATTGGTCTCTGACCCTGAACACACACTCACTCACATACACACATGCACACACACACATAGCTAGTGGTATCCAAGCCAGGAGGCATGGACAAGATTCGAAGTCAGCTGCCAGGCCCCTCCTTCAAGAAACAGACAAGCCTCTACCCAGGTTAGCCTCCTGCTCAGCCCTTTGTAGCAACAGGATGTGAGGTGGGTTGGGAAGACTCAGTGAGTAACATCCTCAAAGCAGGGTGAGTGATAACCACCCTGAAGGCATCTCCTCTAGATGAAGGAATGGGGGTTTAGTGAGCACTTGCTATAACAAGCTTGTGAAAAACATCTGCTGTCAGTATCTAGTGGTGACAGAAACACATGCAAAGGAAGCAGCAGGGGTCTCAGTGGCATGGTGTGGTGGCACCCCGACCCACACAGGTCACCTCTAGCTCCTCAGGGTACACCAGCCCCAAAGCTGCTCCTTGGTCAGGGAGGTCTCCGTGAACTAGAAGATGTGAGTCCCTGTCAGAAAGTCCTTGCAGATGCTGTGGAGTGACAGGTGGTGGATGTGAAGCATGGGACAGAGAGACCTAAGGACTAGAAACCTGGAAGCGATGGCAAGGGTAGGAATGTCAGAGCTTAGAGGTTGTGTGCACAGAGGCAGCCAAGTGGCCACTGCTTTGTGAGCCTGATCTGTTGAGGTCTGAGCTGTAGCATTCAATTACCCAATGACGAGAGCCGTCTCCAGGGTCCCCAAGGGCTCATGGCCACTGAGCTGCCCCCTCCCCCCAGCAGTTATCCTGGCACAGCCAGAGGAAGTTCTAGTGGGTCCCAATGGCTGTGCAAAGGAATGCAAGGATCAACACACACACACACACACACACACACACACACACACACACGCACGCACGCACAGATCCTTCTTACATGCCTGTGAAGCTCAGCTTGTGACTTGCAAATAACAGGACTGGGCCAAGCAGCCACAGCCACCATTACCACCGAGCATGCTAGGATACTGCAGCAGAAGTAACTGGAAGCTAGCCACTGTGGCCAGTTGCTGGTCATCTGTTAATTTTACTCAAACTTATGCCACGCCCACAAGGCCAGTAATGTAAACATGTCTCCACACCTGAGGCATGTGGCCACACAGAGCTGGCAAGACCTCTCTCCAGAGCTGGCACTAGAGACCAGGGCAGGAGCAGCCAAGTGGCTTCAGACTTTGATATAACTGTCAGCAGTGATGGGGTATCACAGCCCAACACAGCCACTCGAAGCCCTAGGATTTTCTTCTCCTTAGGGCCCTTCCACTCAAGTAAACCAGATCCTTGACTATGTCACAGACAAGAATTTAGATACAAGCCAGTCTGAAGCAAAGATAGTAAATTAAGCATGTTGACAGAGCCATGTAAGAAAATAAGAAAGGGACTTTATGCAATCCTGTGTTTTGTTGGTTTGTTTGGTTGGTTGGTTGATTGTTTGGTTGGTTGGTTGGTGTTTTTTGGTTTTGGTTTTGGGTGTAGCCTGCTGTCCTGGAACTCACTCTGTAGACCAGGCTGGCCTTGAACCCATAGAGTTCTGCCTGCCTTGGCCTCCCCAGTGCAGGGATTAAAGCTGTGCAATACCATCACCCCACCCAGCAATCTTAAGTGTCTTAGTTTCTGCTCTGTGGCTATGAAGAGACATCATGACCAAGGCAGCTCTTATGAGAAAGCATTTGGAGGCGGGGGGGGGGGGGGGGGGTGTCTTAGTGTCAGAGGGTTGGTCCATGATCATCATGGCAGGAAGCAGACAAGCAGGGTGCAGGAGCAGTCGCTGAGAGCTTTACATTTTGATCCACAGGCATCAGACAAAGAGAGAGAGACACTGGGCCTGGTGTGGGCTTTTGAAATCTCAAAGGCTGCCAGTGACACCCCCCCCCCCAACAAGGCCACACCTGCTCCAACAAGGACACTCTTAATCCTTGTCAAACAGTTCCACTCCCTGGGGACCAAGCATTCAACTATATGAGCCTATATATCATTCAAACCACCACACCAAGTTAAGATGCAGGTGTGACTTCTCAAAAGAGACTTGCACTTAGGCATCTTTGCAGTAATCAAGGATGCCCATTCTGCAACCCATGGGCTGCATGCTCCCCAAGATGGCCATGAACACCACACAATACAAAAGCTGGACACCTCTGAGTGACCCGTAGCTTTCTAAATTATGTTTCTCAGAGGATGTAATTTACAACAAGATTTAAAGATTAAGCAAAGCTTAGTATTTAAGTAAGGTGTAAAAGTCAAGTTAAAAAAAAATACATGAGCTGGTTTTAGTTATTTTTCTTATCGTAAAGAATTCCCTTTTGGAAATGAAATTGCAATGTTATTTTGTGAGGTTCATTGTTTAGATTTAGGGACAAGGGAAGAATGCCAATACAATAAAAATCGAGATTACAAACATTCCAGCCCGAGTGAGCATGACTTATTTACTGCTTTTAACATCCAAAGCATCTCTTGGAAATGGGACCGTTGACTCTGCAGGCAATCCGGGCTTTATCGGTTGCAGTGAAGTTTCCTGAATCTCAGTGTGTGGTGTACGGGGCTTCTTTCTCTTTTCATATTCCCTCAGTGTTTTCTCTCTTTCCATCCTGTGCCCAGAACCATGCAGCATGAGGCCTGTCCTCTCAGGAGGTGGACAAGCCAGGGGGTCCTAAGAGGTTACTAAGAGCAGCCTGCTGGAATGGGGAGCAGAGCAGAATCTGAAGTAGATGTTGTTTCCCGGGGCTCATCCAAGTTTTCCTTTCATCTTAATTAGCTCGATGGTACAAGAAGCATAGCAAGTGTGACTTCCCCTGGGATCAGCGAGGACCTGGCAGCAGGCACCGTTTCCAGAAGCAGGCCACTCCATCTTCCTGCTCAGCCTGGAGAGAGGGGACAGGCCAGCCACTGACCAGACGGGAAGGGGAAGCTGGGCTTCTGGAGGCTGGCCTGGGCCCAGCACAGCTGCCCGTCTGCCCCTGGGCTCTTTCTCTGTGAGCACCTGCTCTCCTAGAATCTGGAAACTAGGTTGATTTAGATTCCAGCTTTTAGAAACTACACAAGGTGACTGAGGCAGGGGCTGCCTGAGCCACTGGATTATGTCTATAGGTCCCCTAGCTGCTAAGGTCAGTGTGGTCCAGACAGGTCTGGCTCCTCCCTTTGCTACCACCCTTCCTACTGTGGGAGGATTTCTAAGAGTTAAGTTGGCATGATGAAATCTCATTCTTAAACATCCACCTAACCTCACCAGCAGGGACCCAGGGACCCTAGCTCTCCTTATTCCAGGTGTGACTTAGAGAAATCAGCCAGGTGGTGGGAAATGGGGAAATGTTCAGTACTGTTGTTTGCAAGAGGAAAATGGGAAAGGCCTGGCAAGCCCCCCAGAGTCAGTCAGCAGGTGAGGGTTCCTTTGCTCACATATATCTTTGCAAAGACATCATGGAAGTGGGGACCACAGATGATGCCAGTGTGGGCTATGTGTGAGGCAAATCCTTTGCGTGACAGCGGCTGTCAGTGAAGCCTTAAGTCACACCCCAGGGGCAAGACTATCACAAGGCCCTGTTTCCTAAGGAGAAAAGAAAGCCCAAAATTCCCTGCCCTGATCAGTCACAACTGGTAACCATTTGAAAACCTGATTCACATCTCCTCTACATCACACCTGCTCTCCAAGGCTTGGGGACATTGCAGAAGAGATGGAATGATTGTAAGAGGCAGAAGTTAGGGACAGGGCTGTGAACCAGTGTCCTCTGGACATGACACAGTTGTTGCATCGTGAACTCACAGCTGTGAGGGCCTGCATAAAACCATATAACATAGGACAAGATCAAACCAACCAACATTCCAGCACAGACAGGAGAGGGGTTCGTGAGCCCTCCCCTCCCCCAGCTGAGGAGCTGTTCTGCAGCTTTGGGAAGAAAGAGAGTCATTTCTCTTTCTGGTGTGGCCCAAGGTAGGTTTCCTATGTCCAGTGAATGACCACACGCCCGTTGCATTTGGGCACCATTGATTAGACTCAGTGTAAAACAGAGGGGTGGGGAGAAGGGCTGTTCAGTGCCCAGCTCTCATATCAGGTGTGGCTCACAACCCTCTGTAACTCCAGCTCCAGGGTATCTGGTGCCTCTGGCCTTTTTAGGCACTTGCACCCCCACATCTATGCATGATTAAAAATAATAAAAATAAATCTTATTTTAAAAGAGGAGGGCATGAAGTTGGGAGGGGAGGGGAGTATCCCAGAAAGGAGTTGGAGGGCGCAATAAGGTCAAGAAAAGGTTAAACTACTTAAACACACAGATCCATTGAAGAAAGCCACCACACTGCTGCCCTGCCTTCACATTGTGCGGAGGTGGCTGGCTGACCTCAGGTGTAACAGTGGGAGTGCATGGTCTATGTGGCTCCCATCATGCTCACTTCCTCACAAAAACTGGGGATGCAGGCTAGAGTGTGTGTGTGTGGAGGGGCTGTTCTTCAGTAAACTCTGTTTCCTGAACTTTTTTTTTTTTTTTTTTTTTTTTTGGCAACAAATATGGATTAGTTTTATAATCAGGACAAAACAATTAAGCTATTTTTAAAGCTGGCAATTGACACATCGTTGAAGGGGAGGCTGAAGGCAGCTGCTGTGGCTGAATCATCTAGAACACTAAATTTAGTGGCATGGTACTAAGGGATCGGAATGACAGGAAGGGCCAGAGACTAACCTGGCCTGGACCCACCAACTACCTGCTATGCAAACAGGGGTGCAGGGAAGGGACTTAGAGAAGGGCCCGGGATGAAGACAGGGAAGGAGCGGCATTGTTCCACCCCCAAGAGCTTTGTGTTAACATACCGGGCACCCACCACTTTCCAGTGGCTGCTCTCTGCCAACAGACAGAAAGCAGCAGCCCCCACTTAAAACATGAACACATGTAACACCACTACCAGGCAGGTGAGGTGGGGTAGAATGGGGGGAGAGACAAGCAATTCCTTATCCCGCTGTGTAAAAGCAGTGAATGTGATTACCTTCCGTGTAAAGGGAAATGTCTGCCCAGATGAGTATGATGAGCAGTTCCTGTGTTCTCAAGAAGCTGTGTCCCCCACCCCACCCCCAACAATGGGAAGGTCTGCTTGGGCCAGGCACACTGCTCTGATGTAGCTAGATAAGGACTAAGCTTAGCTACCTCCAACCACCTGCAGATGAACCCCTGCTCTTTCAAGTTGCGTGAGCCAACCTGGATGGATTTTGGGGTTGAATACTCCTTTCTCCCTGTTTGGCTGTATTCTCCTCTCTGCTCCTAAGAAGGGCATCTATCTTCCCGTGTTAGCCCAATGCAAGGACTCCCCCAGCATTGAAATTAGAAGTGCCCCTAGCCTCACGTGTACTTGATGGATGGACAGAGCACAGAAAATGACGGCCACAGAGTGGCAGGTGGTCTTGGGAAATTAAACAGCTCTCCCCAGCCATCTATCATCAGGGCCTCATTCCGTCCCCCTCGGCCTGGGGTCAGCAGGACGCTCTCAGAGCAATCCATCACCGGCTGGGTCATAACACCACAGGCTTTCGTCTCTCCAGGAAGCTGCCATCAACCAGATATCCTGAGCCCAGTGCCCACTCACCCACTCAAAAAAACCTCTAAACACTGACCTAAATGGGGATTTAATTGAAGAGCAATAAGCCTTCCAGGCCTTGCTGGCAGGGCAAAGCCCACCTGGAATCAACCTTCATTTAAATGAAGACTTTGGGGCTGGAGAGAAGGCTCACCAATTAAGAGCATAGGCTGCTTTTGCAGAAGATCTAGGTGGGTTCAATCCAGCACCCACATGGCCACTCACAACTGCCTGTAATTCTAGTTCCAGGATCCCCGATGGTCTCCTGACTTCTTCAGACTCTGCACACATGTGCAGCATAGATGCTGGTCAAAAATAAAAAAAACGAAAAACCCTTATCTATGTAAAATATAAATAAATAAGTGGAAGCAGAGGTGCACACCTTTAATCCCAGCACTCAGGAGGCAGAGGCAGGTATAAAGTTAAATAGTGAACTGGTTTCCCTACCACTGTTCACCTGCCTCCAGAGCTGCAGGGAAAAGGTTCTCACTAACCTGTTCCTTAGATCTGCTAAGTGGGTCCTGAAGGCTCCCATGCCTCAGCTTCACTCCTGAGGTGGGAAAAAGGGGGTCAATGATCGTGTGACTAGTTCTAGCCAATGAGATACAGGAAGTCCCTACCAGGTAGAGGTGTGATAGATGTGACACGATCTCTCTTCTCTGCTCTCTATAGTGGCACAGGAGGCCCCAGCCAGATGGCAGAGCTGGATGCCTGGTAAGTATGGCCACCCTTGAGAGGATCCTGGGCCCACAATAGTGTGTGAATGTGAAATGATGTCACCCTGCCCACATAGACTCTGCCCACACAGACCCTGCCCAGGGCCCTTCTGCATGCCTGGCTGGGGCATGGGACAAATTGGGTGAATATGGGGTTTGCTACAATAGCCATCAGTCTGAAGAGAGTTGAAAGATCATATTCCAAGCAAGGAAGACCCCCCACCCCCCACAGCCTAAAGCCTAGCCTTGAACCTGCTTGGCCTTGAAGCCAGGCTCCTAATGCTGTAAAAGCTAGTGCTCTTCAGGACCAACTGTGATAACACTTGGCCCATCCAGTAGCCAAGACTACAATGGACTTATCTGGACCCCTTCCTGCCCTGGCCAACCCATATGGCCATTTTCCTGTGCCTACTTCTCCCAAAGGTAGAACTGAGCAAGCCCAGGGATCCCCTGCCACCTGGTCCAACTTCTGGCATTAGTGGCACAGGCTGGTTGGGGGTGGAGAAGATCAGAGAGAACCCTCACCAGGGTCTATAAATTCCAGGAGACTCCCAACAAGCATTGTGAACAGCCTGCTGCATACATGGTACAGGCACTCTGTGAGTCCACAGAAGGCTCCGAAGAGCAGGCAGAGCCTGGACACGTGAGCAGAAGCTCTTCTTTCTTGGCCCAATTCCACCTTCTGTCATCAACTTTCATCCTTTTGGGGATACAAAGGCTGGGTCTATGGGAAGGACTTTGGGACACAGGCCTGGGCCCTCCTCTGTTCTCTCCTACCGGCCCACCAGCCCCTTCTTTCTACCTGTGCCTTGAGGAACCTGACCACGGCAGCCCACTTGGAGTGTTCAGTACTGAGTTTAACAAGAGCATCAGTGTCAAGACATTCAGAGGTTGGTGGGTGACCATGGCTTCATGTATCTCTTTGTCAGGTGTGGAACCAGCTTCTTGGCTTGGGATGAAGAGCTCATCTGCATCCCACGCAGGGAAACAAGAAAACATTTGTCTCTGTAGATACACCTAGGGATGACTCGAGGCCTCTTGTCATGGAAAAAATACTCCCCATCATCCCCATCCAGAGTCCAGCACCCCTTAGTAGTTCCTCAAATATTAAGGCAGCTCCAGGCAGAGGCACAGGGTTCCCTAATCCTCTCAGAGCATCCGTGTTATATAACAGAGTTGTGTCCACCTTCCCTGAGCTCCTGGTTGGTTGGGACTCCCAAAACCAATCCTTAGGGTTTGCCTGTGAAATGGTCCTCTTTGCTCCACATGAGCTGCCAACTCCCTGTGTGGGGGGGCAGGGGGATCTCTGCAGACACCAGGGCCAGCAGAGTATCAATCCATGTGAGGCAAGAAGGAAATCTAGTCCAACATAGCTCGCTAGTCAGCATTGGTTCAAACTTTAAGTCTGACACCGGGCAGTTTATTTTAGGCATATTTAGAACTTTTCTGATGATAATTAACTCAGTCCCATGTGTACAACAAAGCTTAAGACATATTTACATTGAAATGCTTTATGAAGCACATATGGCCTTTTCCATAAAGATGGGTTCTATTGACTGAGAAGCAATGTTCAAGGATCTAGAGAGAACATAAAGGTCTAGGGGAGTCAGGTGTGGCCTGTCCCTACAGATAGCACAGAGGTCACCTAGGCTATTGAGAACAAGTGGGGGTGGGGTGGGATGGGGTAGGAGGGTGTTGGGGGTGTTGCAGGAGGGAACTGAGGCCTGGAAGAACAACCGGCTTTGCACCTCTGCTCCATTTGTAAAGTACTTTTGACAGCACCCATAAGGATAGGTTCTATTGACTGAAACACAGTGCTCAAGGAAAAGGTCTAGGGAGGAACAGTCTGGGATAAACATAAGAGCCTGTGGGAACCGGGTGTGGCCTGGCCCTACAGATACCACGTGTCACTAGGCTATTAACTCCACCCATTCCCAGACTTCTGGGTAGAAAACAGGTTATGCATCTCTTTCTTTGAAGAGACGGCCCTGAATGTTTACCATTCCTGGTTTTCCTAGTTCATCTTTGGGCACAAAGGCCTGGTGCCCTCTACGCAACCCCAGACTTCTAGGGTGCTCAAGAGCTTTGGCACCTCCTCAGAAACAACATCTTTTACTTCTCAGTGTGAAGAATGGAGGCTTACAGAGGTGTTGTCAAGCTGGTTAAAAATAGTCCCATCTATTAAAAGGTGAAAGCTTGGTGAGAAATGTAGAGGGGGCAGGGGGCAGAGATGGGCCCCTTACCTCTGGCCTCTCCCTCTGGAAAAGCCAGCCCTAGCAGACTCTGGTGGCCCTGCCACACCCTGATGCATCTGTGGGTACAGTGGACTGCCCTCAGACCTCTGCTTCAAGCCAGTGGGGCACCAGTGGGCATCTCCATAGTATTATCTTGACATGTTTAGATTTTAGAGTGGGCATATGGCTTCCCAGAGGAGCAGGCTTCATCAGCTGCCAGCTCTCACTGTGAAGAGAGGCACATGACTTCCACAGAATGGCCACATGCTTGCATTCCCTCATCAGCACAGCATCTACAGCCTGCTTTCTTCACGGAGAACTGACCATCTCTGACACCAATGTCCCCAGCACCCCAAGGGTGGGGACCGGACCTCAGAAGCGTTGATGGACAGAGACCAAACAGCCCTGAGAACTTCCATGGGAAGGCCAGTGGTCAACAAGACTAGTTGCTCATGGTCTGCACGCCCTCCTCCACTCTTTCCACTCCATGACTTCTCCCTTCCTGCTGATCCATCTGTGAGACTTCCCTGAAAAGCTGGTTGTTCTTCCAGGCCTCAGTTCCCTCCTGCAACACCCCCAACACCCTCCCACCCCATCCCACCCCACCCCCGCTTGTTCTCAAAGACCATCCACAGTCCCCTTCCTCTCTGGAGTCTTCTGTGACCCCCAGGCTCTCTGTAGCCCTTTCCACCCACCACTGGGCACAGTGACTCCCCACCTTAGGATTTGCTCACTTGGCCATCCCCCTCTCCAAACAATAGCTCCTGAAGGCACTGGGGAGGGGGAGGGTGGTCAGTGTTTGTTAACCAGGGGTTCAAGCTGTTTTGCCTCACCCATCATTAAGCTCCGAAATTCCCATCCTTTCTCAGGGTCTTGGGCTTTAGAGCCAGGGACCACTATCCACAAGAGACCCATCGGAGCTCCCCCTGCTCTATGCAAATCAAGGTTCTCTCTCAGAGATAAGGGCAAGGGCTGTCTCTGCATACCTACCCTTTCATGCCATGGCCAGCTTCACATCTGCCAGGCCTTGCCAGGCCTTGCCAGGCACTGCCTGCCACGCCCCTGCTTCACGCTCACATCCTGCCAATGCCTCGACATTCCCCACTACATTGCACCCCTGCCAGCCCTGCTCATCTTTTACTCCGCCCCCACCTCCTCCACTCTTCACACTTCCCTCCGTGGTCTATCCTGCCCTCCCTTGGGAGGCTCAGGCACCTCTCACAGGCCTGTGGCTCTCAGTTTTCATCTTTCAGATGCTTCTCCTGTGCTAAACAACTGTCATTTAAAAGCCAACCCTGAGGCCCTCTCTTCCATCCCTCCATCTTTCATTTCCACACCTCAGACCCCCTCCACCCAGCCACAATGCCGGTCTCATATTTCAGTTTTTTAAGGAAGCACTCTGATCCTGTAAACTGGAGTAATCCCACAGGTTGGGCCATTGGGAATAATGGCTGTGACTAGTTCTTGAGCCCTGGCAGGGCTGAGCCCTGGGCTGAGGGTTTCACCATGGCCATAAGTCCAGTGAGGCTGAGGGGCAGGTCCTGTCCTGGGGTGGGAAGCCATGGGTGTTCAGTGACTGGTAGATGGCTGCCCTCAGGAGCTAGTCTAGCCAAGAGTTGGAGGCTGAGAGAAGTCACAAAGTCTTGGAAACAGAAGCCTGTGCACCTGGTCACAGATGTCTGCACATGCAGCCTTGTTCTCAGGTCCCCATCACATCCTTCAGGACGCCCTCAGCATATCATATTCACTATGGGCTCTGCTCAGCTCCCTGTGGGGCCACAGCTCTCCTTCACAGATGGGAGGGGAAGCCTGGGAGGGTTATGACGGGCGGTCAGGGCCTGGAATGTACTCTTGAGCTCCACTTAGCTGCCAGATGCTTATAAATAGAAAGATGAGATTAAAAAGGAGTGAGCGAAATGGCTCTGAGGAAAGCCATCAGCAGCCCAAATGTGCAGACTAATTCAATTTCCACATCTTCCCCACTCGGAAGTGTGCCGGCTCGAGAGCCCCGGGGCCTCCGGCAAAGCAGTAGAGAAGAAAGCTACTCACAGCTGCCTGCCTGGCCCAGTGGCCGCTTATAAATTCCTTAACTCCATCGGAACACCAGTGTCCAGGTTATGGCTGCCTGTAAAACCCCAGGCCTGCTCTCATGTGCAGTCAGATTTCCAAACTCCACTGTGGAGGAGTCAGGTGAAAAGGAATAAGAACATTTCCAGGGGTCCAGTGAATGGTCCTTAGCAACCGCAGGACCCTGCTGAGCTGCACCTGCGTCAGCATCTCAGCCTCTTGGAGAACATTGTGTAAAGCCGTCATGCTTCCAAGCACTCTTTTGACTATGGATGCAATGTGACCAAATCCTTCAAGTGCCTGCTGCTGTGACTTCTTTGCCATGATGGACTGTACCAAAAGAACGCTTCTCCTTGAAGTTGTTTTTGTCAGTGCGTTTTATCAGTCATAGAAAAATAAACTAAGACACAGGCACCCAAGATGGAAACCATGGAGCCCTATACTAACCCAGCTTCAACAGTAACATTCCGCAACTCGAAGTCAGCTCAGGGAATCTGGAGAAGGTAAGTCACTGGGAGCTAATGGGTACTCCATCTTCCTCACAAGACAATGGCAGAGAAGAGGTAGAATGATCCCCATCCTCCTGGGTCATTCATGGGTGTTCTAGTCCTGTGACAGCATCTCACTGGGGACCTGTGATCTTTAGATTCACCTGATGACCTGGAACTCTGTTCTCCATCTCTTCAAAAGGAGCAGTCATTTTCACACCACACGATCCTGAGCAGCCAGGAGTGACGTGAGACAATAGGAAAACAGCTAAGGAGGCCCCGTGTTGGGGGACCCTGAAATCCAGCAACTTGGCTGCAACTGTCCCCTCCAAGAGCCTGGGAAACTGACACTCAGAGTTTTGTCTCACCAGGAAGGGCTAAGACCAACCTCAGAGACTCCAGGTCTTCGCCAAAGGGCCTGTGACTTTAAGAGCTGCAGAGTAGGGCAGGGAGATGCTTAGTGGTTAAAGGGCTTGTTCAGAAATCGAGAAAACCGTAGTGTTCAATTCTCAGAACTTACAAAGCACCAGGTAGGTATGGCAGCCACCTGTAATACCAGCCGTGATGGTGAATGCAGGACATTCTCCAGAGCAAGCTGCCTATACACATCACACACACACATCACATGTGCACACACCACACATACACACACCACAATACACGCATACCACACATGCACAACACACACACACACACACACACACACACACACACACACACACACACACACACACACACGAGAAGAAGGGAAAGTGAACAGAAGACCAGGCCTGGATTCATCCACTGGACCCCAACTGCCTCCTCCTATGCAAGTCTCCTGTACCCTACAGAAGGAGTCAAAGGCATGTGACTTCCTGGAAGTGAGAGGAAGTACAAGAGAGGCCCTTCCACAGCCCTCGTCCCAGCTGTGGTGCTGCTGTCCCCTTCTGGGGGGGGGGGGGTTGGCAGACACCCTCCCACTTCTCTCCTGTGTCTTCCATGGCGTATGGACTGGTCAGTTCAACACTGCCCTGAGAAACACATCTCCAAGCCCCAGAACGAAGCTCATCCTCACTCACACAGCACTCACGCTTCTCTGCCCTGCTGGTCAGTAAATGGACACACAGCCCCTCCTGAGGGAAATGAGGCTAGGGATGTGTGTGTCATGTGCCCAGAGAGAAAAGAAATCGGGGCTGAGGCTGAGGCACAGCTGAATTCAGACCCCCAGACCCCACATCAACCTGCTGTGGCATGCCTCACTCATCTCCACACACCTATGGCAAGATGGGAAAACCTCTAGAGACTCCCAGGCCAGCTAGCTTGAAACACACAGTAATAAACAAAGACCTTGTCTCGAGGTAGAAGGCAGGGACTGACACCTAAAGATTTCCTCCTTCAGCATGCATGTGTAAATATACATATTTAAAAAGAGAGATGAAAGAAAAAAGAAGGGTCAGGAATGTGTGGACAGGAGCACACCTCGGGCACAGAGCGACCGAGTCCTTACCGCTTCCACTTAGCTACAGTTCTTTCCAGGCAACGCACCAGTGATACTAGTAGCAGCATGCTGAACCCAACCCCAGACTGTGAGGCCTCAGGAGCTCCTGCCCCAATGTGGCATGACTTTCAGGAGCCTGTGAAATCATGTTGAGGTTAAATTTCTCCACGTGACAAGACCCTGGGCCCTGCACTCAACTGACGCCTTGCTGGGCAAGTCCAGGCAGCTGAAGCCACTGGGTCCACTTTAAGCTCTTCTCACTAGGAGCCTCAGTTCATCCGAACACCAGCAATGCTTCCACTCACAAAAGAGGAAAGCGGGTGGGACGGGACCTGCCCCTGCCTCCCATGGTCACTCCTCATCAGGTACCTGCAGGACCCCTCCCGGCATCCTTCTGGGGACGGGACCTGCTCCTGCCTCCCATGGTCACTCCTCTACAGCTGTGCACACTGCATCTGCACATTTTCACCACTATTTTTTAAATTACTGCATATCCCTCTTTTAGCATGCCAGTTCCGTTTGGATAGAGGGACAGAGATGTCATCTGCCCTGGCGATCACCTTGTCCCCAACCCTGGTGCAGCGAGTGAGCTACTCACTGGCTATTGAAGAAAATGCAGAGCATTCTTCATGCTCAGCAGCTCCAAGAACCCAGCTGGACTGCAGGGAGGAGACAGCCAATGTCTCCACAATGAGAGGCTTACATTGCCCAGCAGAGGCGCAGCTGCACTCTGGGCCTCGTCAATGTTTGAGAAAGGCCTGGGTGCACACTGCCCTGAGCCCAGGACCTCTGCCCTGCTGTCCAGTCCTTCCTTAAAGGCTCTAAGTCTTGACAACCACTTCCCCAAACAGTGACAGGCAGCCTCACCTCCGAGACCTTGCTTTAGCATCATGTGGCTAAGTCCTCATGGCTGAACGTGGCAACTGCCACAGTGGCACTAGCCTCTATGAGGAGGGTACAGGCAGGGACTGATAGACTGATAAACTTCACTACTAGAGATTTCTGGCCTCTGCCCCCCAGCTTAGGACAGATGTGGAGGCTCACTTGATGGCTGGGTCAGGACAGCCCAGAGGCACCCCCACATCTACAGCAGCTAACCCTGGGCTTTTAGAAACACAGATGTAGCCCTCCAACTGCCCAACTTAGCCAGTCTTTCCTGTCACCAAAA
Organism: Onychomys torridus; assembly: GCF_903995425.1. Taxonomy (NCBI): domain Eukaryota; kingdom Metazoa; phylum Chordata; class Mammalia; order Rodentia; family Cricetidae; genus Onychomys; species Onychomys torridus. The sequence continues at coordinate 10,713,475 of NC_050446.1, read as the reverse complement.
AGGTGGCAAATGGTACTGTAGAGTCACTGTGCTGTGTTGGCTCCCGTCTCATCTGCAGATAGATTATGGTGCCTTGGTCTTTCCTCCCTGGCACCTGACCCCATGGTAATTTGACCGCCCCTCCACCCCCCCACCCCACCCCACCCCACCCCACCCCCACCCCCGCATTTCCAGATGCTGACGATGGGATATGGAGATGGCCAAGATGTCAGCTGTCTATCTCTCTCATCTCAGCCAGAGTGAGGCTGCCCCTTGGCCTGAAGCACAGAGCCACTCAGAGCGGGACAGGGAAGATGACAGCCCACCACAGAGTGTTGAAGCCTGAGTCTGGGAACCAAGGAGAAAGCCAGCGTTTCTGGGAATCCCAGCGCCAGCACACCACACTGCTGTTTTTCTGTTTCTCAGCAGCCTGGCCTCCTCCCTCTCTTCACCCTGGATTCCTATGTTTATCCACATGGGGAAGATGCTGCCCCAGCCAACTGTGACATTTGGGATACTGAGTCACTGTTTCGGTTCAGCCCGATGTCACGTCAAAGATGCAAAACACCAAAAAATATTGTGGATGCTGAGCCTTGCTTATATGTTCCCTAGAAACAGTTTTTTAATTAATGACTAACATGGAATAAAAACAAACAGAGCTTGAAGTGTCCTCTCACTCCGAGGGAGCAGAGTAAATGGCTGGGGAGTCAGAGGGGGGTACGTAAGGGAGACAGCTGAGATGAGGGCCCCGGGACCGGGGTCTCTGCCCGTCTGGCCCTTGACAATGCACACACCGACCTGTCAGATGTTCTCTTCTTCATAGGGTTCAGTCGACGGGTGTGCACCTTTTCCTCAGACTACTATCTTCTGCAAAGTCTCAGGCCTGGTTTTCTTGTGATTTCAACGTACACACGTGCTCATATGGTTCCAAATGGCTTTGAGAAGTTTATGGGATGGCACCCTGCCCAGTCTTAGGGATAAGTTATTTATCAGGCCATGCCTGGTGGGAGGTGTGGGACAGATGGCGCTGTCTACACTTCTCTGAGGGACAGTGTCAGCCTGCCTCTGCATTTGTGCTCCAAATGGAGTCAATGCTCCTTGTAAACTAGTCTTGGAGCAGGGCACAGCCTGGGCTTGACAGGGTTTCCCTCCATTTTTCTCCCAGGCCCCTCTTCTCTCCTGGCATCATTACAGCTTGCCTCTCAGCCTGTGGCTTCTTGTCCTCAATATCTCTGTGCCCACAGGAAACAGTGCTACCAGCTGGCCTACACACACACACACACACACACACACACACACACAAAAAAAAAAAAAAAAAAAAAAAAAAAAAAAAAAAAAACACTCCCAACTTTTAAAGCCTGGGCCTATACCTCTTCCTTCTACCCATCACAACAAAATGATCCTACTTGAGGACAAACAAAATCCCATGGATTTGGGGCTGGGTTGGATGGCACCCAGGCAGCCTCAGATCCCAGTTCCTTAGGATACCTCTAAGGTTTGCAAAATGTGTGTGTTTACAGCTTGATGCCAGTGGCTCAAAGGACTCCTTGTTACATTAGAATTATGACTGCTGCTGACAGACAGAAGCTTCCTGCAAGAAGGGCATTGCGTAGGCTGGTTCTCTGAGGAGTCTGGCAATGGTGAGTGTCCACAGGACTGCAAAGGTCAATGAATATGCTGGAAGAGACTACGAGGTCAAGGTCAGCTTTCATCGGGGTGGGCTTGCTGGCTCAAAGGTCAACCTATGCTTTGGGTGAGCCTGTATAGCGTGGTCCAAAAGTCAAGGTCATTCTGCATAGGTGAGCTTATGCAATTCAATGGTTCAGGTCATCCTGAATCAGGTGTGGGGCACTGGACAATTCAAAGGTCCACTGGGGTCAAGCCTGAAGCCACCCCTCTCGATTTTAAGTGCCTGACCCTTGATGCTCCTTCCTGACTTCCTTCCTTAACCTTCTTAGAATGTCAACCCAGGCTCTGAATAGTTCGAAGCACTTTCTTAATGTCTTAAAGACTCTGTCCCCCTTGGAGTCGCAAAACAGGTGGCGTGTGGTAGGAACCCTGCCAAGGGCCTGTACTATGGTCTGGGACTCAAAGGCCATGGTCTATGGCTCTGTGTCCTGTTCCACGAAGAGGTCATCCCACAGTGGCGCTGACTCCACCCGTGGGAGGAGGGGAGAGTGGAGGCTCTGCAGTCCATAACTCACAGGCCACTAAATTAATGACCATGGCAGAGCAGCGAGAGTGCAGCTGGCTTGCAGAAGCCGCCACCAGTTTGGACAGCACTTGGATTTGTTAAAATATTGAAGCTGTTAGGAAGAAAATGGAAAAAGCCAGGCAAGAGGCTCTTCAGCCCGGCCGCAGGGCACATCAGGGGAGAGTCGAGGCTATCTGCCAGCCTCCCTCACCCAAGATTAATGGCACAGGGTAGGGGTGTTGCAGGAGCCCTTACACTGCCAATGATATATGAGGTTCTGTAGTCTGTAATATTGTGTAAATCCATGCCCTGAAAGGCCTCACGTGTGACTTGGCTTCTACATGTGGCCAGCGGCCGAACCAGACAGAAGCACATCAGTCATCCCAAGGGACAGGCTGGCTGCAGCTGGGAGTGGTCATTGCACACTCTGCCAGGGCAAACACTGAGCTGCTGGCTGGAAAGTAGGCGGTGCCTGGGCCCCAGCTGCAGGTCCAGCTCAGAGAAGCATGCAAGTAGTTCCCTGGGGCTGTGTCCCTAAGTCACAGTGATGCAACATGCAAGACAAGGACAGGAAGGCGAAGTTCCAAGTTCCGAAGTTCTGAAGCATCGGCCTGGTCCTGTGGGTGGATGCTGGGCAGACAGTGTCTCTGATCTTAATTCCAGCTACGACTTTTTCAGACTGGTTTTCAAAGGGCTGGGCCTTAGCACACGTGTGTGCAAGCAGATTGGGGGTTCACTAGGACAGAGCTCCTTAGCTGTCTGTGGGACCAGCTAACCCTGACACATTTGACCCCAGGACCACAGGAGTCAGAGCTAGAGGGACTCCCATCTCCCAAGTCCTCTTCACCTATATGACCACGGTATGGTGTGCTGTAGTGGGTAGCCATCCCAGCATTGGCTTGGAAGTTCCAACCCCCACTGAGGCTTCGGTAATGGTCACGCCCACAAGGCGGGGCGGAGGAGGAAGCGGAAGACGAAGGATCGGGAAGAGCTCTCACTTGGTTCCCAGACTCTGGACGTAGACCGAGCAGAGTTCTCCAGAGAACACCGCCGGACTGCGCTATACCCTTGCCAGACCCTGTAACCTACCCCTTCATTTGTAAGTTACCCCACAAAATAAACCTCCCTTTTAACTACGTGGAGTGGCCTTAATAATTTAACCAATAGTGTGCCCTGTGTCTCCAAGACTCACTGCACAAGCAGGCCTAGCCTGTGAGAAGGGAGCATGGCCTCACATCCCATCACGCCCCTTAGGGTCTGCCATTTGGGCATAAATGACATGTGCCTCGTGTGTCAGCAGTTAGGGCCACTGCTGAATGGTTATATGCCTGGCAAGAACTGGCATGCCTGTTCCTCCCTCTTTCTGGTTCCCACTTCCCTCTCCTGTCCATCTTCCCTGGAAACCACACCTCCACCTCCCCAATTAAGTCTCCCAAGATGGATGGGCCTTCATCGGATGGCCAGGCTCAAGCTTCCAGGATGGCCTGGGAGGCAGCTCCTCCAATGTTAATTAGGAGGACTCCTGACAAAGACAGTGGTGCCAGCTGAGGAATGTGCCGCTGGTGTCATTTTTATGTGGTGTTACATATGCACCAGCTTAATGCCCTAACGTCAGAGCAAATAAATATCCTTGGAGCTGCCCCTCCCCCACCACGCCCCCCAGCGGCTGTTCTCCTGGGCCCTGCATGTCTTTAATCTTACTGATTCATTTTCCTGCCTGCCTGGTGGCATATTAATGTTAGGTCAAAAAGTATTCCATCTGTTATTCTGAAGGTCTTATTTCATTTTTATTCCAGAATGTGTAATCCTGAGAAAAAATAATTACATATGAGATCAACAGGGCAGCCTTGCCCTGAGTTCTCAGAGTCAGACAAGCACAAAACCAGAAGGTAGAACTGAATCTAATCTGTCTTTTCTCATGAGTGGGAAACTGAGGCTCGGGCAAGGTGAGTCTGTGCCAAAGAGTCAGCCCTAAACCCATCCTATAAACCTCACATGCCAGGCAGGGACAGGCCTCCCCTCAGCTGTCTCACGAGAGCTGGTTTCCTGGGTCTGGAGGTGGCTCTGCCAAGTGTTGGTTGTTTTGTCATGGCAACCAAATGCCTGATGGAGATGATTTCAGAGAGCAAAGATTTCTCTTGGCTCACAGTTTTAGAGGCTCAGCAAGAGGATGGAGAGGAAGAAGGAGTGGGAGGGGGTAAAGGAGAGGAGGGGGAAGAGGAAGAAGAGGAAGAGGATGGAGAGGAGGGTGGAGAAGAAGAAGGAAGGAGGAAAGAGGAAAAAAGGAGAGGAGAGGGAAGAGAATAGAGAGGAAGAAGGTGGGAGGGTAAAGGAGAGGAGGGGGAAGGGGGGCAAGAGGATGGAGAAGGAAGAGAGAGGAACAGAAGAAGAGAGGGAAGAGGATGAGAGGAAGATGTAGAAGGGAGAGATGGGAGAAAAGGGAAGAGGTGAGGAGGGAAGAAGGGAAAGAGAGAAAGAGGAAAGAGAGATTCTACCACTAGTTACCCCAGGTCGCCAACAGGTAGCCTTCGCCTGTGTCTAGAATGCCAACTGTCCTCCCCCCTCCCCCAAGCACACTCTGTTCTCAGCCTTCACTTCCAGGCTTTCTCCCAAGACCCAGGAGGGACCTCAGGTCAGGTGGTAATACTCCATCTTCTAGAGATGGACAACTTGGTTCCCACCAGGTGCTGGGCTCTAGCCCTTGTCCTGGAGTCAGGTGAGCTAGGTTCACAGGTCATCTGGATCTCAAGGGACTGAGTGTAGACCTGAGGTCACAAGGGCAGACCAATCCATCTCCAGCATGATGGCCTTGAGAAACTGAGCCATGGGGCTCCCGCTGTAGCCCCACCCTCTCCTGAACTGCTTGCTCTGCCTAGGTTTCCAGCGTGGACCTGTGTGCTGTGAGAAATGCTGACAGGCAGCCAAGCTGTGCACGTGGGGTGGGACAGGACATGCTCTGACAGACAAGAATGTAGCATGGTGCTGCAAGCAGCCCACCCACACTGCAGCCGCTGCCCTGAATAGTCTGAGTAAGGAGCAAGGTGAGTGACTCAGCCCTCAGCTTGGGCAGGGCCAGGCTTGAGTGTGACAAGTTTCCCCAGCTGCCTGTTTTACCACTGTGCTGTGGAATGCAGCAAAGCAGACAGCCCTCTCCGGAGCTGCTCAGTTCAAAGGAAAATTTAGCCTAAGCCACAGCATGTTGGCTGCCCAGCTTGCATCAACCCTTGGCTGTGACCCACAGGATGCTGTACGGGGTCAAGTTGGGGCTTCCCCGAAGATGAGGTTCACTGTCCATCACTATGAAAGACCCCTGTGATACCCACCTACGGGTAGGAAGGGTTCACTTCAGATCATAGTTTCAAATGATTCAGTCAGCAATTGGCCAGCTCCATGGCCGAGGGATATGGAAGAACACAGCTGGAACAAGAAAGAGACTGGTGCCCCATTATCCCTTCAAGAGCACCCCTATTGGCACAATGACCTCCCATTAGACTTCATCTGCTAAGGTTTCCTGAGCCCGAAACAGCCCCAGGCTAGAGACCAAGCCTTTACCCAGGGCTAGCCTCCCAAGTCTGGCGCTACCTAGCATGCACACCTGGGCCTCTGGAATATCCTCGTGGAGGCAGTAGTAGGAACCAGAAAGGGGTGTGGCATCTTAAGACCCATCTCTATTCTCTGCACTGGCAATGCCCCAGCCCTGTGAGCCTTAAACGAGATTGTAAGTCAGCTTCATACATACATCCTGGAACCTTCCTTCCCACTAGCTCTGGTGCTGGCCTAGGGGCACTTTGACCCCCTCACAACAAGCACTAGACATTCCCAGTGAGAAAAGACAGTGACCTCAAGTAGGCAGAAGCCATGCTCCAGCAGCAGGAATTCAGAAGGCGGAGTCGGTCAGATGGGTCCAGGTACTCAAGGTTTTTACTAAAGGCCGCTAAAGTGTGCTGAGATGCCCGTGATGTGTACCTGGTCCCACCAACCTGGCCATGCCCCAATGTTCCCCTTCTCAGTCCAGACATCCAGGACCAAATCATGGTCACCCCCAGACCTCAGAGAACAAATTCAGTCACATACCCTACAAGCTGATATGTATGCAGCATTATCATGGATACAAATAGCAGCATGGGGAGTGGCTCTCAGGGGCCAAAGAACAAGGGATGGATGGATGTCTTGTCCAACCAAAGCCATGGCCGTCAGATGGTTTGAGAGTCACTGCAAATCTTCAGTGATGACATAGGTCAGTCAGCCAGGAGCTCTGTGGATCCCAACCATGTAGGGGAATGCAAGGTCTTCATAGGAAATAGCTCTTACATCCATGTCCTTTGACAAAAACACCTGCAGTTGACACACCAGTGCCTGGAGAGAGCCCCTCAACTGGAAGAGGGAGCCATCAGCCTATAAGTCCAGTGTCCTGTGCTGGGATGTCCTTTCCCAGGCCTGGGGTTCTGGGGTTTACAAGCATAGCACAGGCCAGCCATGGAGAAAAACCCAGGTCTGCAGAGGGGTTTGCTCTGGCTTTGGAGGCAGATGGTAGCCATCACATGGAGCCGACAGCCTGTAGGAGAAGGAGAGCCACTGGCCAGTGCGGGTAGTGGGGAGGTGTCACAGAGTGACCCACAGGTCCTCCCCATCCTGCCCCATCTCTCCCACAGTATGAGTGAACATTGTCAAAAGCTGCTCCAGCTAAGGCTTGCATTGTGTGTACCCCGGCACTCAGCCCTTCAACACGGGTATAGGAACATTTGACCTCGAAAGTCGGGGTTTATGTAGGTTCTCCTAGCAGGTGCACCTGGAAGGCTGACCCCCCAAAAGCCAAGCCTCCCATGAAAGAGTAACAAGGTATCCTGCGCTAAGATTTACCCTCCTGAAAGGTTTGCATGTTTGTAAGATTGGGCCCCCAACCACAGCCTGGCATACCTGCCCACTGTCACATAAGCCTGTCTCCTCCTCCTCCTCCAGCAGTGAGTGACGCACGCTCTTCTCTAGCCCCGGGCTGCCCTCATTCTAATGGATAGAAGGCATTTTTGTAACAATAAAAATAGATTTAATAACCAGACAGCAAAATTGCTATTTTTAAGGGGGGGGGGGAGCAAGGATAGTAAATATTCATTGATTTTTTTTTTTCCCTCTGAGATCATGAGGTCGTGTTTTAGAAACAGATTACAGTGGTGCAGACATGCCGACTTGACACACCGGCACCCACACACATGTGCACAGTCTCAACTGTGACTTCCACTGGATAACAGCTGGTAGGAAACAGAAGCCCCTCCCTCCGCCCGGAGCCCAGTGCTGTGACCCCCTGTGACCTCCTGGGCCTCCAGGACATCAACTCCCAGTCACTACAAGCATATTAGAATCTGCTGGCTCTATCTGGGGGAGGGGGAATGTGTTGGGGGGAGGGAACTAGGAGGGAAGAAGGGAGGAGAAACTGTGGTCAGGATGTAATATTTGAGAGGAAAAAAAAAAGATTATTGGATCTAAATAAGAAAGAACCAAGACTCTGAAGCAGAGAGGGTGGCCAGTGGTAGGCATGGGTGGGGCCCCAGCCTACGCCTGCAGTGTGGTCTTTTGTCCATTTCATCAATGAAGACAGTGATGGTGGCAGCCGACCCATCCACCCAGACAGCCGACTTCTCAGAGCCAGCCCCCAACTCGAAGCTGCCTTGGGCAGGCATTACACACTCCTGCATACAAGAGACAAATTGTGCTCCCTGCCTGCTGAGGCTTCAGTGTTTCCCTTCCAGGGGAGCCGCGTGCCTTTGATTCACCTTCCATCCATTCAGCAAATCTGCTGCCAACACCCAGCTTCAAGAACACACCGCGAGGTCCGCCCACTGGAGAAGCCGCCACAGCCACCACCTTTTAAAGCCCAAAGTCCAGCAGAGGACCACAAGCCACCACAGGCCAGGGTGTGAGGAGCCCAGACCCTGCCAGAACCGAGGAGACTAGTGAGAGATACACCTGATGATGGCCTTGGTGGGAGACCTCCGCCAAAGACCCAAAGAAGGGGAGCAGCTGGGCTGCCATATTAGTCTCTGCAAATAATGGGAAGCCAAGGAGGGTATTAGAACAAGGGGATGCTGATGGAAAGATTACTCCTGGGATACTGGGATACTATGTGGAGCTCTGTAGCAGGAGAGGGTCAGGGACCAGCCGTTCTCTGAAGGCCTGTAGGGAGCATGGGAAGGCTTTAAGCACTGCCCTCCACACCATGCCTGGGTAAGATGGAAGCTAGCTGAAGATCGCCTACATCAGTCTGTGTAGTAACATCTGGGTGTGGAGGTGGCTGGGTATGGGGAGGGGGCTGTCCCAGAGGCATCAGCACTGGAGAGGGTAAGGCCTGCAGATCTTGAACCCTGCAGTCTGCCCCAGTCCCCACCCTACCTGAGGAGTCTTGCAGATTCCTGCCTTCCCACCTCCTCAGCCTCCTCATGCCCTTTGTGCCCTGACAGCTTCCTCCAGACATCCTGCAGAGACTTGTGCAGTGGAGGTTTGTCTGTCCAGGGAACACAGCTGGCCCTTTCTGGAGCTGCCTGGAGGTCAGGCCTGGAGCTCAGCATGACAGAGGCAGCCAGTACAGCAGCGAGGGGCACAGGGACAGGGACCAGCTCCAGTAGAGTCCCAGCCTCTGTGTTGGGTTGAGCTGCCCTGCTGGGGCACCAGCCACAGGGAAGGGATAAGATGGAGTCCTGGGGCTGGAAGACAGGAGAGCCTGTCCTTCAGATGACAACCTCGACACCTCCTTATCACCCCTCTTGCCTGCAGGGATAGAGCCCACAGCTGCAATGGGCTTAGGGGTCTGAACCCACTCCAGAACTAACCGCTGCACACAGATGAAGCCCTTCCTGGCCTCACTCCTAAGAGAAGACAGGGGAACTGCCCCAGTTGCCTCCCCAGGTCCTCACTCAACCCCGAGGGGCACCACCTCAGCCCTCCCAGGCCCAGGCTGCTAATGAAGGGAACAGCGTGACTGCAATAGGCATGCCCATTGCTTCAGCCTCGTCTCTGTCAGCTCCTCCCACTCCCCCATCTTGTAACTGGAATCTCTGGCCCCAGGATGAGGATAGGTATCACAAGACATCTACTGGGTTGGGGAGGGGGTGCCAAGTCTCTCCCCTCCTAATCCAACCAAGATCCCAATGATAAACCAAAGCTCAGTGCCACCAAAATTCACCCTGGGCAACCAATGACTTTACTAGGCTTCCTTATTGAGCAGTGGTGGAGGGTTACATACAGGGATGCGGGCAGCATCAAAGTCGCCACATTGGAAGATCTGTACCAAGCATGGAGGGTGGCTCTCTCGTTCTAGTACTTTCCAACCTAAGTACTCCAGCCCCTCCCCTGGGCCACATGCAATTAGGGCAGAACTGAGCACAACCGGCTGACAGGAGAGGCTGGACACTCAGGTGAGGGTCCCATTGCACTCCTCCTTTCAGGAAATGTCAAAAGTGAACAGGGCCTGCTGTGATGATCTTTTTCAAGCAGCCATAGTTGAACTCATAAAGCTGATGGTGGTTTGGCTCAAAGGATAGTGCTGTTCAGCAGCAGGTGACTGTGAAGAACTATGACACACACTAGGGTCTGACAAGGAAAGAAGGAATCGATATCCACCCGGACCCCTGCACAGTCCTTGCTCCACACTAGCCATGTGTCTGCTTTTGGCCTTCCCTCCCACCTGTCCACCCTTCATGTAGGACAGAAAAGGCTCTGGGACCTCAGCCTCAGTGGGGCTGGTTTGTTTCTGGCCATGGTGAGGTCATTCTCAAATGCCTGGACTCCCATGTCTCTGAGAGGCCATTGTGTGCACCTCCCAAACCTGCCTATCTCCTCTCATTGCACCCCACGCCCATTAGCCTCCCATTATTCTTCTCCCTTACAAAATGGTCCACACCATTTTCTGTGCCTCAGGGCCTTGGCACAGCTGTTATTTGGGCTGAAATGTGGCTTCCCAGGGTCTCATGGTTGTTCTCTCACTCTGGTTGATGCTTAACTGCGCTTCCCAGACACACCTTCCCTGGTGCTCCCAGCTCACCCACAGCTTTCACCCCTTGATCCCTATTTACTCCCCTGCTAACTCTCCTTCTCAGAGCTCATTCCATATCTAGAGAGAGAGAGCTCCCTGCCCACAGAGATTTCTGTTTCTGCCAAGTATTCAGCCAGATCGTGACAGGGCAAGACAGTGTGAAGGTTCTTCCATCTTATTGAGGCCATTTCAGGCTTAACTAGAATTTGATTTCCTTGATGGAGAATCCAGTAGAAAATTACCCATCTCTATTCTAGGAACCCAAGGTCAAGATGCCCCAGCCTTTTGTCTTAGCTTCTGTTAGATTGTTAGCCTTACAGCTAACTGCTTATCTTTGCTTCTGCTAAACTGCTTGCTTCTGTGAAATTGCCCTGCAGCTGCCAAGCAAGATGCCGGGACATGGTTTTTCACTTCAAAAACCCCATGCTCTGGACACTTAAGTCCACACTTAGGACCTGAATACCTAACTGTAGTCCCAGTCAGCCAGAATAGACTTTCAATTGGCTATAAACTGTGTCTGAGTGGTCATCTCTGGTGGACTCCTTATTACACATAGCAGTGCCTGGCATGTGGTAGGCGAGCTGCAAAGGCTTGTGAGTACTTCCTGGAGGAGGTCACTTGGATAGAATTCTTTTGGTTTCTGAAGGTGGAGAATGCACACTCTGAGGAACCAGTTACCTGGTTGGAAGTCACTGGTCCATTACCTCTCTGCTGACCCAGAAAACCATCGCACTATCTCCATTGAAGCAGCGTGTTCCCAGCAGCTGCCTTCTTCTGAGATTCTGCTGGCTCTCACTTCCCAGGGCTCCAAGGCCTGAAGCCTTTGACCCTTCTTCAATCCAGCATTGGAGCTATAGAAAGGAGCAACAGGAAAGGTGTAGTTTGTGTGTGTGTGTGTGTGTGTGTGTGTGTGTGATGCTGGACTGAAAAAGGGCTTGTTGGGGCGGGAATGCCTCCTTCCCTGCTTCCTTCTCCACCAGTCTGCCTTTCTTTTTCTTTTTCTCTCTTTTCTTTCTTTCTTTTTTCTTTTTTTTCCAATCAAATTTTGCTACAGCAGACTGAACCCCAGACCATGGCCAGGTCCGAGTTTGTGGTCTGGGTGCTAAAAGCCTGGGGGAGCCCACACTGAGTGGTCTAAAGGAAGCACAGGAAAGCCTGGCTGACATAATGGGAGCCTACCAAGCACATAGTATCCTTTCAGCTCCCACCCAGCACCCAGCCAGTGTCCCCCAGGTGCCCCCCCACTCATCCCCCTCTGGCCTGCTCCTGAGAATTGCTTGTACCCGCGCCTGACTGGGCTCTTAAGTGCCCGGGATTCTGAATGCAAAGGAGCCTGGAGGCCCATTATGCCAAGCTTATGCGGGAATAATGAGGGGGAGACTCTGTAATGTGAGGCTGTGTCTAATAAAGGGAAATTTATTCAGTGCGTTCCAGAGGAGCAAGCGCTGGCTGGCCTTAAAACAAAATTGCCATGTGCCAATGCGGTGTGCTTTCCAACAAAGCCTGGGTAGCAGCCACCCGTACCCTGAATTCAACAGCCTGGGCCTAGGATGGGGCTGAGGTGGGTTGAGTTGAAGGGTCAAGCTGGGAAGACAGCTGAAGTGTTCTCCTGCTTCTCGTTGAAGACACAGGGTGGGTGATAGAGTCTCCATCATTATGTAATATTTAGTTCTGGAGTGGAGGCCCTGGGGTGCTCCTAGCATCCCTTGCACCCCATCTCAGACCCAATTAAGCCTACCTGGGGCCTCTGTCCCTACAGCAAAAAAAGGAGGTGTCAAGGTTGTCATCTGAAGGACAGGCTCTCCTGTCTTCCAGCCCCAGGACTCCATCCTATCCCTTCCCTGTGGCTGGTGCCCCAGCAGGGCAGCTCAACCCAACACAGAGGCTGGGACTCTACTGGAGCTGGTCCCTGTCCCTGTGCCCCTCGCTGCTGTACTGGCTGCCTCTGTCATGCTGAGCTCCAGGCCTGACCTCCAGGCAGCTCCAGAAAGGGCCAGCTGTGTTCCCTGGACAGACAAACCTCCACTGCACAAGTCTCTGCAGGATGTCTGGAGGAAGCTGTCAGGGGACAGAGGGCATGAGGAGGCTGAGGAGGTGGGAAGGCAGGAATCTGCAAGACTCCTCAGGTAGGGTGGGGACTGGGGCAGACTGCAGGGTTCAAGATCTGCAGGCCTTACCCTCTCCAGTGCTGATGCTTCTGGGACTGGTTCACAGTTCAGTGGTAAGGGGATGTCAGCTGAAGAATGGGATGGGGTGGTCTGACCCCAGTTCCATCTTGGACAGCAATTCTTTAATCAGCAGGTATTTCTCTTGGCCTCCAGGCCAGGTTTGGTCTCATGTGCAAGTGGATGTGACCAGGTCTTCATGGGGCAGAGGAGTGGGCTCAGAGCCAGCACCAGACCTTCCTGTGAAGATGCATGCTGTGCTGTTTCCATGCCTATGCTGTTCCCAGCCTCTGGCTGCTGCTGCAATGCTGGGCAATTTAGGAAAAATAGCCAGGGTCTGCTTGCAAAGCCCACTGAGTCTTCCCTGGGGATGATCTGCTTCCCTCTATCCATTCACCACACTGGCACCTTCCCAGCGTTGGGTCTTCCGATTCATCATTTATTTAGTCTCTTTGAGTGATATTTTAAAATATTGTTTGAGCATATAGGACCTGGGTTTGTTTTGCTGAATTTATTCCCAACCATTTCTTCGAGATCTTTGAAGTGTTTTCAACATTTTCGATTTCTGGTTGTTTGTGACTAACTTGTGAAAATGCAATTGGTCTTTGTGTATTGAATGTTACAGAATGAAATGTGTCTGGCAACCCCAAGTTCATCCTCAAATGTCAACCCTGTTTCCCAGACTGTGACCAGGAGCACAAAGAGTAATTAAGTTAAAATGAGATGTTTAGGGTGGGTCCTATCCCAATGTCACTGTGGTCTGCAGAGGGAAGGTCAGATAAGGATACAGAAGATGTTCCTGAGCCAAGGAGATGGGTGTCTAGACATGGGATTGGGCACGTGGAACTCTGAGTTTAAGCCATGTGGCACTTCCTTGGAGTAGCTGTGGCAAGCTTGTTTCCTAGACCCACCTACTTGTTACAGTGAGAGATTTAAAATATTGTGTATGGGGTTTTCTTCTGGACCACTTTGTGTCTTGGAAACCTACTGAGCTCATGAGAGCAAGCAGCATTTAAACTCATCCTCAGAGATTTCTCCTGGCCCAGCAAGTTGCTGATATCGCTGCCCATGATGGAGCCACCTTTCTGTTCCTTCCCTGTCCCCACCATTCTGCACTGGACACATTTGTCACACAGGAGCTCTGCCACCATGGAAGGCTGGTACATGGTGTAGACAGCCTGGTCCCAACCCCAACCTCTCCTGGGTAACAAGTGTGGCCAGTTGGGTGTTGTGGCCTTTGAGGCACCTTTCCTCAAGCTCTGGGTGCCCCTGCCAATGCAACTTGGTAAGGTCTTGCTAAACAGATGGATGGGTGCAGGATATCACCAAGGGTAAGGTTTTGCTAAGTGAATGAATGGATGCAGGGTATCACTGAGGGAAAGCCAATGGGCTTTGCAAGCAGAACCTGCCAAATGATCTGGGATGGAAGAAAACAGAGAGGACTAGACAACTTCACTACAAAACCTACTGAGATACAGAGGTCAGGACAAGGAGCAGTCCAGAAAAGATAGACCTATGGGCCCAGTGTGGTAGCATGTGGGGTTTTTGTTCCCTCTCACCGGCCAGGCTCTGTGGGGGGACAGGGCGGGCAGGAGGAGTCACAATGAGTTTCCTAGGAAGCAGACTTTGGAGACCAGCATTGAGGTGCAGATCTGGTTTAAAGTGTATATTCACTGACATATATGCATACATTATTCAATCAGCTAAGGTCATATATCAAGTCACTGTTCAATCAGTTCGATGACACACAACCAGTGAAGGTGTAGGGGGGGCGGGGGAGACAGTATGTCCCTGCAGTGTGTATATAGACAAAGGGCAGGAGGCAGGCAATGCCCTGGGCTTTGGTGCCAAATTAGAGAGTCTCCAGTTAGCTGGGACTCCATAATGAGTCATTTGGTGTTCTGGAGACTCAGGTCTGCTCAAACAGCCCCAGGAGGTTCCCTGTCTTTTAATGACACCATCTCAACAGAGACTGACCCTTCAGTAGCATGTACTGCAGTCCCAGCCCTCAGAAGGCTGAGATGGCTCAGCTGTTAAGAGCACTTATTACTCTGTCACATGGACCAGTGTTTGGATCCCAGCCCCCACATCGAGCAGCTTATAACCCCATAACTCCAGCTCTAAGGGATCTGATGCCTCCTTCTGGCTTCCTAGAGCACCTGTACACACAGACATACACAGACACACACAGCATGTAAATAATGAAAATAAAGACACAGTGATCAATAAGACAGAATAGAGATTTCACACGTGCATGTGCCCATTGGTTTTAAGAAGAGACGTAATAAGCTCAATGACCAAAGGATAATCTTCCCAACAAAGGGAATCAAGACATTGGCTCCTTGTATGAAGAATAAAGATCAGACCCCCTGCTTCACATCAGCCCCTATACACACCAGATGATAGGAAGAGCTAATGTTTTAGTGCCTTACAAGAGCTTTAGACAAAAATAAGGAGGGTGCGTTTTATACTATTTAGGGAAAGAAATTCTGTGACGTAAAATCCAAAACCCAGAATGTGTAAAGAGGAAAAGCTGACGACTTTCACAAGAAAAGCCATTTTCCATATTCTCTTTGACCATGGACCCTATTTGAAAAAGACAAGGAACAGACTGGGAGGTATATTTGCAGCCCTTAAAACAAGCAAAGGATTATTGTTTAGACAATACAAGAAGTGTTTCCAGTCAAGAAAGAGAATCAAAACAAGCAGAGACACCCGGGCAGCTCTGAACAGGAGAGGTGCAATTAACATAATTCAAAGAGACTCAAATTAAAGTGCCGAGATAATATTTTGTCTCCAAACTGACAAACATTTAAAATAGTGACAATCTCTGGTGCCAACAGAGAGGCAACTGCAGCCATCGCACACATTACAAGTGTGAATTTGCAAGGTCTGTGTATTGGGCAACTTGCTGAGGTCCAGGAACACGGGAAGGAGAATGCCCTCCCCCTGTGCAGACGCGTCCTGCAGAGATGCGAATGAGTGTCCCCGGCTTCTGTGACAAGTCTCCATCACCTTCTGGATTTAAACAAACAAATCCATTCTCTGCAGCAGAGAAGACTGAAGTTAAACCGGCCCACCCCCAAACCCAGAATGATGTCTTACCTCAAAGACTTAACCTTCACACCTGCAGAGTTCCTTTGACCATGGCGGGTACCATAGTCAGAAGCCTAGGATTGTGAGATGCAGGTATCTTTCAGAGTGTGGGGATGGTCATTCTGTCTGTAGCATGAATGATTCGAGATGTCTGCTGCAGTATGAGTTATAAAGTTGAAGAACAGAATGACCCCTATATCCTCCAATGAGAAACAGATTCACACAAAGGTATCATGCACGGCACTCATGCAATGGCCCACGTCTTAGTTTACTTTCCTCTTGCCGTGGTAAAATCCTGACAAAGGGAACTTTCTGGCTCACAGTTCAAGAGTGTAGTGGGGTAAGGTGACAGGAGTTTGGACCAGCTGGCTGCGTCGCATCCACCATCGGGGATCTATGAATATTTGTGGCTACTTAGCTCCCTTTCTCCACTCATACAGCCCAAGATCCCATCTAGGGAATGGTGCCACCCACAGTGGGCGGTTCTTCCCTTCTTGATGAACACAATCAAGATGATCCCCAACAGATGTGGCCAGAGACCTGTCACAGAGGTGATTCTAGATTCTGTCAAGTTGACAGCACTAACTATCCCAGCGTAGCACACAGCCAGTGAGAGGAATTCACCCCACCTGCTGACTTTCAGAGACTTTCAGGCTCTATTGACCAAGCATGAGATCATGGAAGCATGAGCCTGCTAGCAGAGAGAAATCTTGATGACATCGAAGACACAGGAAGATGACAATGAGAGAGTTCACAGTGGTGAACAAGCCTGCAAGCTGGAAAGAAAAGACTGCCACACTTGGCCTGGCTAGATGTTCCTACATGAGTACCTGCAGAGAAAAACAGCTAGCTCACTGGCCGTATAGTAACAACACTGAGGGCTAACACAGCCTGTTGCTTGCCCTTTTGTGGAAGGTGAAATCCTGGTCTCACCTTCTGATGAGGAAGCTGAGGTTAGAGAAAGGGGTTGGCTGGAGTCTACTGCCCTGGTCTCCACTCTCCCTCCCTCCACTCCGGGGCCAGGCCTCACACTCTGGGGCTCCTCTTGCAAGCTATGGATCTTCCTAACCTGTAGCACTCGATGCTGTCATATGGATCAGCTGATCATAGAAGACTGACTCCTGCCTGCTCTGTGTCTTGTCTTGCTAGCTTTAGTATTTAGCTACTGTGAGTCCTCTGAGGTGCCAACCCCAGCCTGCCTTGACCATCCCCACAGGTCCATCTCACTGCATGGAGACATCATTTCCCCTCATCACCCAGTGAACCCCTGTCTACCTACAAAGCTTCAACTTGAAATGTTCTGCTCTATCAGCTAAATCCTGGTGTATGGGTGTGTGTGTGTGTGTGTGTGTGTGTGTGTATGAACAGGACCGTCCATCTCCTCAGCTCCTATCTGGGTGACATTTGCCACCAATAAAGATATTCAGAGGATTCCTACAGCATCCCTAACATTTACAGGGAGCCAGGCTCCACAGTTAAGAATCAGAGGTCTGGCTACCCAACAGCTCCCCAGGAGATCCAGGGGCCTCCGAAGGCCTTCCTTCACCAGGTCTCAAATGCCCCATGCACCTGCTGGGGGCTGACTCCGATGGCAGTCAGCTCCAACACAGGGCAGCTAGCCTGCTTTCTAACTCGGGAATAGAAAGCTGTTCTTATCGGAGACTGCTGTAGAAGGAAGCAGGTGGAGGAGGTATTTTGGGGTTTGGAAGGGGCCCCCCAGAGCCTGTGAAATCACACCAAGTAGGCAGCCACCTACTCTGCCTAAATATAATGCTGGTCTCAGGCTGCAGAGCGAGTTGCCTCCCAGCCAGCCGCCTCCCACCTGGCAGCGGGGGTTCTGCTTGAACCTCTGTAGGCCTCCACCACCCTGCCAGCTTCTGCCTACTGCTGCCCTGCTGAGGCCAGACTCTTCTGAGGCCTCCAGTGGCATTGTCTGACTCAAAAACAGGCATGGGTTGAAGAGCCATGGTGTGTGTCCGTGAGCAATGTTTATGAAAGAAGCCACCTTCGGCGGTGCCCTTGATAACCACATCAGAGCTTCTGGGGGTCCTCAGCCTGGTCCTCTTTGTCCAGCCTCATTGGATCTTCCTTACAGTTCATGACCTCGAGGACGGTGCAAGGATGGTGAGGTGGCCGCTTCCTAAGTTCCAATAACAAGAAAAAGGAGTGTGAGGTGGTGAGGCCTGAAAGTCACCAAGGTAGGGCCTCTCTTCCTGGCTGGCCTCTGCTCCTTCTTGCTATACAGGGGCTGAGGTTAAGGACCTTCCCAGACTGGTGGTTTAGATGGTTTTCCCAGAAAGAGTGAGCTTCATAAAATTCTAGCACAGTGTCCCTTACTCCATCTCATCTGGAAGCCTGGAGACTCAGAAAGAGGAATCTCTGCTTTGGCGCCATGTGCAGGTTCCTGGTCTCAGGGGTGACCCCTGCTGGAGATGCATAGGTACTCTGACAATTAGAGCCAAGCCTGCCCTGGTGTGGGAGAGCTAAAAGGGAAGGCCCTCCCCTGCCCCTGCCCTGCCCCTGCCCTATCCCCATTCTGGGACATAGGAGGGGTCCCCTGCATGAAGGAAGAAGCAGGTTCACCCAGTTAAAGGGGCTGTGTTAGCCTCAGAGAAAGCTCTGTGGAAGCTGTCTCCTTGATGAGTCAGGACACCACTGTCACCTAGGACAGGTACCAGCCACCTCCAATGGCTTCCTGACCCTAAAAATCTGAGCTTGCCTTGCCTCTGAGTGAGAACAGACCCAAGACACAGATTTAAATATTTTTTTTTTTTTAAATCTGGGCTTCCTCCAAGAGCCAAAAACCACCTAATGAAATAATAATAATATGGAGAATGATAGAAGATGTCTAGCATCTACCTCTGGCCTCCACATAAACACATATTCATTCATTCATTCATTCATTCATACACACACACACACACACACACACACACACACACACACAATTTGCAGGTGGATGTGGAGAGACAGGCATGGAGGCCATAAGACTTGAAGCCCAAAATCCATCTCAGGTTCTGGCCCACTCACTCATCCATCTGCTGTGGCTTCCTATTGCCTCACTCCATTCTATATGTCACCAAAACATCTGTTTCTTGGACTCCCGATGACATTTTTGCCACACCTTGACTAAGAGTAGTGGTTCTCAACATTCCTAATGCTGAGACCCTTTAATACACATTGTGATGACCCACAACCATAAAATTATTTTCATTGCTATTCATAACTGTAATTTTGCTAACTGTTACGAATTGTAATGTAAATATCTGTGCTTTCCAATGGCCTTAGGTGATCTCCGTGAAAGGGCCATTCGACCCCCAAAGGGGTTATGACCCATAGATTGAGAACCACTGTCTCAGAAGCTCATACAACAAACCAGCATGTAATGGGCCTCCTTTCGTCAGCCTCTGCCTGACTGTCCCTCCAAGGCCATCCTGTCTCCATAAAACTAGGCTGAACTGGCCCTCCCTTCACAGTGGTTATGACTCCCCCTGACACCCAGACTCCAGTATCACCTGCTATTCACAGCTGTCCACAATACAGTACTCACACCTTCTAGAGGGTCTGTTTCCTGACACCTGCCAATCACCCATTCACTCACTCATCCAGCACCCACTGCCTCAGCTCTCTAGGTGCCCATGAGAGGTCTCAAGGTGCTAGCTCATCATCTCTCTTACTGGACACGTGAACATGCCCTGACTCTGGGCCAAGACGTCATCCCTTGTCTTGTCTGGGGAGTCCTCCACCTTAGGTGTCAGAATCCAGTTGACATGTCCACCAACCCCAGCAGGAAGCCCAGCACGGCTACTTGTTTTCAAAACTCCACACCAAGTTTCCACTTCTTCCTGAGAGTTAATGATGCTGAAGCAGCGGAGCCAAGGCCTGGCTGCAGTCAGGTAGATGTCCCCAGACTGATGACCCTGGGACTCTATGGGGACTCACAGCACATCTAAATAATTGGTCAACAGCTAAGCCTCAAGCAAGACATAGACTGGGTGCTCACTGCAGGCCCCAGAAGGCTCTTACAAAGGGTGGGGGTCAAGAGGGGTGTCCAGAGGAAGCCTAGGCTCCCAAGGCAGGTACCAGTGTCAGCAATGATCCTGTAGTACTAGCCGAGACATGGACATGTCTAAAAGTCATGGCATTACACTGAGGATCCTTGAGGCTCCTGGCCTCTCTGCCATCCAATAACTCATGCATAATTCACTTGAACTCCCCCAGCAATGGGGTAGTTCAAAGGCAGCCAGTGAACCTTCCAGTTAGCTTACCCCAGCCAGGCTCTTAACTAAACATTATGGCCTAACTTTAATGAGCGAGCCACAGGTTGGCAACCCAGAACAGAGTGCCTTGTGCCCACAGTCCTTATTTGAGGTCCCACTGCACTTTCCACATCCACGGAATCTTGCTGGGACAACCTGGGATCCTGAAATCTGTGGCTTGAATCCAAGGGGTCAAGGCCAGAGTCACAGCCTGAGACACCCCATTCACTTCCTTTCATTCATTCAGACCTGACACCTCACATCACTAGGCTCTAAACTTGGTACCAAGACCCATCATGTTGTGTGTCTCAGCCCTTGGAGAAGATGTCCTCCTTATGCCCATCCTTGCCCCCCAAAAGGGCATCTAGCCCTCTAGGTGAATCTCTGGCTTCCTGCTCAGGAGGTTCTCCACTCTGACTCCCAACCAGGCATTTGCACTGGGCCTCTGACTTTTGCTGCACTGGGCTACTCTGGTGTGCACTCCACCAACTCCTGTTCCAGGAATCACGATTCACCCCCACAACCAACAGTGCATGGCTTCATTTTCTGGGTTTTTCCCCGTCTATTGGTGATCTATAAGGCTGTTATAACTCTGCCATGGTGTCTCAGAATTTCTATTGGGCTGGAGTAGAGGGAGGAATGTTATTCTGATTTCAGGAGAAGATATAAGCTTTTGGAAAACATTTCCCAAGATAGAGACTTTTGGCTCTGGTTTTGGTGTGAGCCCAGCTTTGCTCAGGTCTTTGGGACTCATCATAAGCAATGGCCATTGCACTCTTTGCCCTTGGCTCTATTTTTCTTTCTTTCTTTTTCTTTCTTTCTTTCTTTCTTTCTTTCTTTCTTTCTTTCTTTCTTTCTTTCTTTCTTCCTTCCTCCCTCCCTCCCTCCCTCCCTCCCTCCCTTTCTCTCTCTCTCTCTCTCTCTCTCTCTCTCTCTCTCTCTCTCTCTCTCTTCCTTTTTAAAGATTTATTTATTATGTATATGGTGTTCTGCCTGCATGTATGCCTGCACACCAGAAGAGGGCACCAGATCTCATTATAGATGGTTGTGAGCCACCATATGGTTGCTGGGAATTGAACTCAGGACCTCTGCAAGAGCAGCCAGTGCTCTTAACCTCTGAGCCATCTCTCCAGCTCTGCACTTGGCTCTATTGTCTCCAAGACTAGAGTGGCAGGTGACAGATGGTCTGACTCTAGTTTTAGATTGGGCACATACCCATCCAGCAGACCAGGTGCATGTTGTCACTAAGCCTGGACCTCTGCTGGAGTAGAATGATAGTCTTCTGAAGCCCGAGCATCTGAGTTCAGAGATTTGCTGCCTGGGACCCTTGGGCTAGCACAGCACTCAGGTGACAGCAGCACTCTGAGCCCCAGTCCCTGACCCCAGTGACGGAGTGGGCAGAGCCAGGGTAGCTGTGAGAACAAGTATTGGTAATATCAGTGATTGCCAGGTCTCTTAGTCATGGTTCTATTTGCCGTGAAGAGACGCCATGACCAAGGCAAGTGTAGCAGAAGACAGCATTTGACTGGAGACTGGCTTACAGTTTCAGAGGTTTACTTAGTCCTTTACCACCATGGCAGGGAGCATGGCAGCACGCAGGCGCCGGAGCAGTAGCTGAGAGCTACGTCCTGATCTGTAACAGAGAGAGTGTAAGAGAAATGCTGGACTGCAATAGGAGGAGCAGCTTCCTCTACCATCCTTGAACCCGAGACAGTAGAGCATAAACAGGTCAGGCTTTGCTCTTTCCTACCCTGGAGCCCATGGCTGGGAACTGAATCAAACCAGCCGCTCAGTGTGCTTCTGATCTGGCTGTTTGGGAATTGGGCCTCAGGCCTGGACTGTTCACATTAGCACTTCAGACATATCAGTGATCCACTTTCTACGCCAGGGTTTGATTTTCCCTGCAAGGCCTCTTTGGGTACAAAGGCCCACTAATGAGAGCCGCCAAGGGCCCAGTCCCAGAGCCATTGTGGGAAGCGCCAAGGAGGCCAAGTGAAGAGCACGTGAGGGCAGTTTACCTCCCCCACCATATGCCCCTCCCTGACCTGTAAGCAGTCAGAACTCACTCAGCCCATCACTACCATGATCCCAGGAAGAGCTGATTAATTGCATTCCTACTTTGCAGAGAAAGAAACTGAGACATAGAGAGAGGCCATCCTTCCTAGGGTCCAGGACTATGAGCACTTTATTTGCCTGGAAGCTGCCCTCTACCCCGTGATGTCACCAACAAAGGTAGTTCTTCTTGAACATATCATCATCATGCCCCTGCCCAAGGCCACTTTTAGCCAGTGTCCTTGCTAATACTGATTAGTGTACCACCTACTTCCCTCAGTCTCTCTCAGTGGCCCACCTCATTATCACCTGAGCAAGGGATGCTGGGGGAACTACCCCAGAGACAGGAAGGTTTGGCTTTCCAAAGGGACAGTGGTTCAGAAGTGTCAAGAAGACCCAGGATACAGTGGGGCTATTGTCCTGGCCCTGGGGACATGAGAGAAGATGGGTGCAGTTGATACCTCCCCTTTCCATCATTACTGCTCCTGAAGGCCAGGCCTGGTTTGTCACAAGGCCCCATGGTGACCATCTCACATTCAAGCTCTCTCCCTGGAAGCCCAATGACTACCTTGGCAGGGCCATGTCAGGGATGGGGATGGGACTTCAGAGCAGCTCCCGGGCAGGGTCTTCCTACAGGCCTTGAACTCCTATGGATAAAGACCTTGCAACCTGCATTTACCATTTCACCTGGGGAGTGAAATCAGTGAGGCAGATCTGGTTTGGAGTGACTCAGCAGGGAGAAGGCTCAGACTGAACTGGGCTCATTCCCAACACAAAGACTAATCAAGGCAGGCAGGCTCAAGCAGACAGGAGGCTCCTGGGCCGAACAACAGGGCCAGAGAGCAGGCTTCTTACAGAAGCAGTCCAGTGGTCACACACTTAGGGGTGAAGAAACCAGGAACCCCTCCCTCCATCTCTCAAGTGTGGCCAGACGTGCAGGGTGGTGTCATTCATTCCTCAGTGCTAACCCTGAAAGTTGTGGTTTAAACAGGAGTGGCCCCTAGAGACTCGTGTGTTTGAATGTTTGGTCTACAAGGAGTGGCACTATTAGGAGATGTGGCTTTGTTGGAGGAAGTGCGTCACGATGGGGTGGGCTCTGAGGTTTTAGAAGCTCAAGGTCAGACTTAGTGGCTCACAATCACAGGAGGGCCTGTTGCCTGCAGGTCAAGACGCAGAACTCTCAGCTCCTTCTCCAGCACCATGTCTGCCTACACGCCAGCATGCTTCCAGTCATGACAATAATGGGCGAATCTTCTGAACTGTAAGCCAGCCCCAGTTAAATGCTTTCCTTTATAAGAGCTGCTGTGGGCATGGTGTCTTTTCACAGCAACAAACCCTAACTAAGACACAAGTTCTTGATAAAACTAAACTCCTAAGGACCAGAAACAGAGGCCAGACCTTGTGAAAAAGAGTTCCACTGAGTTCCACTGAGTCAAAAGCAAGAGGCTGCCCATCCAGGCACAGGAGTGCCAAGTGGACTCAGGTCTTCTGGAGTTCATGGAACCTGGAGCCATCCCCAGGAAAGCTGATTGCCTCAGCTCCAGGCTCTGCAAAGGAGAACAGAGAAATCCTTCAGCCAGGAAAAGAAGAGGGCTGGCATGGAAACCCTTTCAACTATAGCTCTGAGGAGATAGATGAAAGACACTGAGTCCATAGCTGTTCACTGTTTACCACCAGAGCAGGGGACTCATCTCACCTTGTGGGGCCATAGGGGAAGGGCACTGAATCAGAACTTTGTAAACTCTCCCTAGAAACACGTGTCTATGAGAGAAGATGTCTTGTATGTCACTGATTTCAAACACGTCACTCAAGACCCCTTGCACAGTGAGTTGTTGAGGTTCCAGGGAGAGGGAGCCCATGTGCACTGGGCAAGGTGTCAGCAAGGCCTCCTTGGTCAAGAAGGAGGCTATCTGAGCTCTTTTCCCTCAGGGCAATGCACTGGGGCTGGACCTATTCTGACTTTTTGCCACTAAAGCAGTGGCCAGAATGGGGTTCCACAGGAGACTATCTGCCTCACGGTGACCTTGGCCTGCCTCTCAATGACATTGGCCTGCCTCTCAGTGACCTTGGCCTGCCTCTTGGTGACCTTAGTAAAGCAAATCAAAGCTGCCTCTGAGCACCGGGCCCTGCTATAGCCAGTGAAAGAGCCCCTCATGGTTCCAAGGTTGTCTCCATTGCCCCTCTACCAGTGCTGAATAGTGACTACAATGACGGATTTGGCAGGCATCCCACAGGACATCCCACATTGTCCAGCTAGATCTCCAAACAGGGAACTGGCCATTGGGAAAACAGTGCTGTCCACCAGAGATCTTTACCTTGCATTCCAGCCTGCCCATCTCAGCACTGTGTAAAGTTGGCTCTGTACATAGACACTTGGTGGTACATCCTTGGGCTGTGTCAAAGAGCGGCACAGGAGCCTGGACCAGCTCAAGCGATCAAGTGAGGCCTTTCTCCCAACTGTTTAGGCATTTCTACTCACACTGCCCACATGCCTTACCTCAAGCTTCTACACAGACATGTGTGCAGGTGGCACACTCAAGCATGGGCATGCACCCAGCTGTCACATTCATACATACATGTGGCACATATGGTGATATTTTGAACAAATAAAATTTGCCTAAAGATCAGAGGGCAGAACAAGCCACTAGATTAAATACAGAAGTCGGGCAGTGGTAGCACACCCCTTTAATTCCAGCACTAGGAAGGTTGAAACTGGAGGTGATATGGCTGTGCAGAGAAAGGAATATAAGGCAGGAAGAGACAGGAACTCACTGTCTTTCAGGCTGAGGAGTTGGTGAGGTGAGGAGGTGGTGGCCGTGGCTTGCTCTACTTCTCTGATCTTTCAGCTTTCTGGCTCTGGGTTTTTATTATAAGACCATTTAGGATTCATGCAACAAGCACATACACAGATGGCATATGCATGCATGAGTTCATGACATATGTGCTCTGGTACATGAAGTATATTCTTAACACATGTACTGTACCCCCACATGCTGTCTTAGCGTCGTCTCCTGTTACTGCTAAAACCCTATGACTAAAGCAACTTAGGGAAGAAAAGGTTTAGCCTGGATTGTGGTTCCAGGGTACTGTCCATCGTGGCAGGGAAGTCAAGGCAGCAAGAGCGTGAAGCATCTGCTCCCCTCAATCCTACTGAAGCAGAGAGTGCTTGATACATGCTGCTGCTCTGCTCCCTTTCTCCATTTACAGTCCAGGATCCCAGCCAGGGAATGGTGTCACCCACAGTAGGCAGGTCTTCCCACCTTAACATAATCAAGATAATCCCCCACAGGCATGCCCAGGGGCCCTTCTCCAAGATAATTCAAGATCCTGTCAAATTGAGAGTTAACACTAAGTATCAGAGGGCTGGAGTGAAGGCTCGGCAGCTAAGAGCAATTTTTCTTGCACAGGATCTGGGTTCAGTTCCCAGCAAAATCAGTTGGCAACTCACAACCAACAACCAACTATAACCAGTTCTAGGAGATGCAACACCCTTCTCTGATCTCCACAGGCACAGGGCACACATGCACAGACATACATGCAAGCAAAACATCCATACACATAAAATAAAATAAAATAAAATAAAATAAAATAAAATAAAATAAAATAAAATAAAATAAAATAAAATAAAAACATCTAAAGAAATTTAAAACCACTATCACACATGTAATAACACACACATGGCATGTAAGACTTTCCACATCCCTGTGTGCTTGGTATACATGTGCACACACATGCATGTGTATATGTACTATATACACACTTGTATACACACATGCATGTGTACTCATGGTCTCCGATGTCTGTGTTCACACTCAGGCACATATATGTAAATTTTATCATGGTCTCTATATTAAGGTTCTCTAGAGGAACATAACTCAAAGGATGACTATATAAATATGTATATTCACTCATGTGTGTGTGTGTGCATGTGTGTGTGTGTGCATGTGTGCATGCGTGTGTACGTGCATGCATGTGTGATTTATTAGAATGGCTTACAGGCCGTGATCTATCTAGTCCAACAATGGCTATCTACCAACAGAAGATCCAAGAATCCAGTAGTTGTTCCGTTCATGAGACTGGATGTCTCAGCTGGTCTTCAGCATGTGCCAGAATCCCGAAGAAGTAGATTCTAATGGTAGTGAAAGAATGGACTTGCTAGCAAGAGTGAGGGCAAGCAGGCAAAGAGAGCAAGCTTCCTTCTTCCATGTCCTTTCTATAGACTGCCAGCAGAAGGTGTGGCCCAGATTAAACGTGGGCCTTCCCACCTCAAAAGATCATCATTGAAGGCAGATCATCCCACCTCAAAGGCCTAGATTTGAAGTGTGTCTTTCCACTTCAAGTGATTTCATTAAGAAAAGAAAAAAAAAAAACATTCCCACATGTGCCCAGCCATTTGGGTTTTATTTAAATTCCAGATGAAGTCAAGTTGACAACCAAGTCTCACACATCCGTGTTCACACTCACACACATGTGCACATGCTCAGATCTCCCACACTGCCATGCGCACACATGAACACACTCTTCCCTGGAGCCTAAGCCAGAGTGACTAGCTAAGCTCTAGGGGAGGTAAAGGCTGCTCTACCCTCAGGAGAGGCCGAAGGTAAGCTTCAAAGATCTGTGCTCCCAGAGAGCCAGGAATCATTCTCTGAGACATGCACAGACTTTAAGTCCTGCCTTCCTGCTGCTGCACCAGTGTGGAGCAGAGCCTGGCTCTGTTTGATCCAGGAATGACCATCTGGCACTGGTGAAGGGAAGAGCCATTTGATCAATCTTTGATCAATCCGTGTCCAGCAGGCCAGAGAGGTCCTAATGAGGTCTGACCAGGACAGCCCCAGAGGTCCATGACCCTATGATCAAAGGCAGGCACTTTGCAGGCTGGCAGCCATTCTGCCTGACCTGGCCTCCAGGGAGTCTCAGCAACAGAACCATAGACCATCAGAAATCCACTCCATCCTCCTGCTATGCTTGCTTACCAACAAGGTTTGCAGAGGGCTCCCTCCTAGTTACCCCTCAGGCTCTAAGTATGGCTGGAGGAGCTCGGCTTTGCTGGTAGATCGTAAAAAAGATCCATCTCCTGGACCTGGTGCCACCTTACCTGGCCAATGCTGAGCAATGCTGCATTTTCAGGGCCTCTTGTCCTCATGGGCTCCCTGTGCCTTCTAAGACAGAAGCAGAGCCAGTCTGCTGGTGTCCATGACTACAAAGGAGTCTGGAAAAGGAGTTCCAGGGTTTCCTTGGGGAAACAGGCTACAGGGCAAGAACTTCAGCTCATGGGAAGGCCATCAACAGCCATGACAGCAGGAGTCTACCTCAGCCCCTTAACAGTCGTCCTCTTCACTGGCACCTCCAGATAGTCATAGCAAAACTGTTTCCCATCAGAGGCATGAAGACCTGGCCCTCTCCAAAGAGCTCTGATGTCGGCATCACCTGCTGCAAGGCTATAATCCTGGGTGTCTTCTACCCTGCATTTCCACAACATGTCTCCATAAACCAGAAGAAAAAAATGTAGCCACATCTGTAAGCAAGCAAGCTGTATCACACAGTGCTGACACCATGGCCAGCCTCTTTTTCACAGGAGGATCAGTTACTGCATGCACCCAGTCACTTCTGTGGACCCCAGACCACAGCCTGCTGCCCTTGGCTAACACATATACATGCTGGTTAGAGGCTGTGGGATGAGCACTAAACCTCAGCCTCAGGCTCTGAGGATCCCACCCTCTGGATTTTATCCCCAGACATGTTCTGAGGTTCCCTGGGGTCACCCAAAAAGATGTCAGGGACCGCAGAGCACAGCATCCCACCTTGGTTTTGTTTGTTTGTTTGTTTGTTTGTTTCCCAGATGACCAAAGCATACTCCCAGCAGCCTGGCATTCTTCACTTGGATGTGGCCAGTCAGCTTCTGCTGAAGGTACCACATGTGCCCTAAGGTAGCCTCCCCATGGGAGCTGACCCCTGACACAGCAAAGCCCAGAGTCAGCGTGGACCAATAGGCAGTGATGACAGAGCCATCCTGTTCTTCTCCTCAATTCTATGACCTGTGACTCTGCCCGGATGGAAACAGCCCCAAATACAGAGGCTCGGACCCATTAGCTGCTTCCTACATGTTCA
This sequence comes from Onychomys torridus, assembly GCF_903995425.1. NCBI lineage: Eukaryota > Metazoa > Chordata > Mammalia > Rodentia > Cricetidae > Onychomys > Onychomys torridus. The sequence continues at coordinate 10,685,599 of NC_050446.1, read as the reverse complement.
TCAGCTAGCTCGCCCGCACTGTGACAAATTCCCTGAGAGAATCAACTTCTAAAGATGAAAGGTTTGCTTTGGTTTGTGTGTTTACAGGCTTCAGTCCCTGGTCACTGGAACCTGTAACAACACAGTATGTCATGGCAGTAAACACACAGCAGAGGCAGCTGCTCCTTTTGTGGCAGCTAGGAAACAGACAGAAAGGAAGCGGAGCAACTGGGAATGATATCTCTTCAAAGGACAGTCCACAGTGGTCTAACTTCCTCCCACTGATCTCTCACTCCTAGAGGCTCTACCATGTCCCAGGACCACTGCGTTGGTGTCAAACATTTTTGTCTCATGAGCCTTGGTGGCACACTAGACCCACACTGCAGCACTATAGGACAGAGTCTCACTGTTGTGTGGTGTCAGCCCCCAGCCGGTGCCCGAGACAGCCCACCTTTCTGTAAGACTTGCTGCTTCCAGGTGGCAATGGTTCCAGTTAGCCAGGGCACCTGTGGGATCCTCACACGTGGGAACCCTCGTCCTGGCACCTGTGCCCTGACAGGAGGCCCTGAAGCTTGAGCAACTTATTGGGATGATGATGTGGTGCGGGTAGCAGCTGGGCAGGTGAGGAGCAACTCTTTAGGGAGAAGAAAGTAAGACTGAGGCATGCCACAGGCACCAGCCACATCTGCAGGCTAGATCAGCTCCTCGCTGGCCCTCTATCCATGTGCCATGGGTGCTTTATTTCAATCGCTGTGACAAAAGCGCCCAACTATAGACCAGCATAAAGGAAAAAGAACTGACCCTGTCTACAGGCTCCTCATTCCGAAGGAGTGACCAAGTTCATGGCCATTAGGGAGCCTGTGCATGTGGCCATGTGTGGTCAGTGTCACCATCAGAACCCAAGGTGCAGCCTAGATCTGAAGCACATATCTAAGGGCCACCCAGCTACGGTGAAAGGAGCATGCCTCCAGAGGACAGCCACAGCAACCGGAGCTCCAATGGCTTCTCTCCAGGTGGCACAGGATGCCAGACCAAAAAGGGAATTTCAGCTGCTTTTCAGTCATTTGGGTCCATCTGGTCATGTCCCTGAGACAAGGACTGTGTCCTTTCAGCCTTTACCCCTGCTGGGTTGGATGACCCAACCACATTCACTTTCCCAAAGTGCCATTCTGGTGTCAATTCCCACACCACTCGGTATCACAGGTATCTTGGCTTCTTTTCCCGTTGCTGTACTAAAATACTCTGAGAAAGGCAACTTAGTTCACAGCTCCAGGGTACAGTCCATCAACACAGGGCAATCAAGACAGCAGGAGCTGGAAGCAGCTGCTCACATCACATTCACAACAGGAAGCAGAGAGCAGTGAATGCATGCTGCTGCTCAACTCCACCTATAGCATCCAGGACCCCAGTGAGTAAGCCATCCCACTTCAGTTAACACAATCAAGATAACCCCCATGGGCATGCCCAGATACCTGTTACATAGGTTCTGTCAAGTTAAAAATTAACACTAAACCAACACAGCTGGCCAACAGAAATTAATTATCTCAGAGAACACTGGGCAGCAAAAATCATGCACTGAATGTCAGACAACCTGGATGGGATGGCTGTCTCACAGAAGGGCTGCCCAGCATAACCAGGATACATGATGCCCCATCACTCTGTGAACTATGCTCATGTCTGTGTCCTCTACCTGTCCAGGAAGATATGGTAGAGGGTCAGAAGCCTGTACCTACCTGTTGTTTCTCATCTCTCCCCACTGTGTCTGGGACAGAGAGATCATACGGATAAGGAGCCAGGCTCTAGTAATAGCAAGGAAGTCTTCCTATTATGATGATTACTGCAAGCTCCATGTGGAAGGAAGCAGTGGCCACTTAACAGCATCTCCCGCTGATGTTGGTCCCCTGCGCCAGTCAGCTCACAGGGAGCTCAAGGCATGATGGGCACCCAGGCTGAGTTCTGAGCTGAGGCCAGGGTCGGGTGTGAAATGTCCTCACAAAGCTGTTCCTCTCGGTATGAACGTCAACAGCAATGACAATGCCATCTGTTCAGCCAAGGAGAACCACAGCAAGGTAACGGAGGGAAACTTGTCTCTCAGAGCCACACCACCCCAACCTGGTGTGGACCTTTCAGGCCCCTTTGTGAGCATGGCCACTGCCTTAGCTTCCAGGCTATTGAGATGGGCTTCTGTCAAAGCAGTCTACTGCCTACAGGCTGGGAATCCTGCTCCACTTCTGCCTGACAGGTTTTCTCACTGGCAGTGGACACACTACCCATGACAGGGACTGGGAAGACCACAGAGAGGACCCAGACATGCCAATGGGGGCAGAAACATCCCTCTCCCATGTCCTGAAAATTAGAAAGTCCTGAGATCCTGGCAATCCGTGTGGCCAACAGCTTTTCCTGCCGTAACCATGACCTCCACGGAAGCTTCACACTCTGACCTGGTGAGGCCTGAAGAAGGACATTAAGTGTCAGCACACATCTTCTGGGGACAGCACAGCAGGGACTGTGGTGATATATTGTTTGTAATCTAGGAAATAAAGCTTGCCTAAAGATCAGCGGACAGAGCCAGCCATAGAGTTAGCCATAGAAGTCAGGAAGTAGTGGCACACACCTTTAATCCTAGCATTCTGAAGACAGAGGCAGAGATCCGTCTGGATTTCTGTAAATTCAAGGCCACACTGGTCTACACGAGATTAATCCAGTCTAAAAGAGAAACAGAGCCAGGGCAGTGGTGGCACACACACACACACACACCTTTAATCCCAGCACTGAGAAGGCTAAGACAGGAAATGATATGGCTGGGCAGAGAAAGGAATATAAGGTGGGAGGAGACAGGAACTTGGGCTCTTTCAGGCTGAGGAGTTGGTGAGGTAAGGGGTAGTAGCTGTGGCTTGCTCTTTTTCTCTGATCTTTCAGTTTTCACCCTGATATATGGCTCCAAGTTTTTATTATAAGACCATTTAGAATTCGTGCTACAAGGGACAGCTGGCCTTCACTGTCTCCAGCTTTCTCTTCTCCCTGATTTAAGCAAATTGCCTCCTGGGCTCCTCTGTCCCTTTCTAGCCTCAGCCCCTCTAGGAAGCTGCAACCTCAGCAGCCCAGGTTCAGCTGCATGTTCCCCACCCTCCTATCATCCAGCCCCTCAAGTTGATCACACCTGCAGTGACCTTGGAGGGGTCTCCCTGGCCTTCACCATGGCCAAAGTGTCTGTTTCTCTGTCTCTGTATCTCTCTGTCTGTCTGTCTCTGTCTCTCTGCTCTGCTTTCCCCTCCCACTTCCATCTTCCCCCTTGCCTCTTCTCCATCCTCTCCTACAGCTCTCCACCCTTCCCAGCCTCCTCTCACCTCCACACAGAAGTTTCTCTAAGCTTCCATTCCTGGTAGACTCCTCACAGGGCTCCCACAGCCTGTACCCAGCATCCTTCAGAATGCCCTCCATACACCTGTGTGACCCATTCCTCTGGGTTTGGGTCTCAAAGGCCCCATTAGAGAAGCTGGCTCCCAGAGTCCTCCCCTGGCACCTTGCTTATAGGGCTTCTGCAGTCACCATGGTTGGATAGATCTCCTGGGGAAGGGACAGTTATAGAGCAACTGCCACTTGATGAAACTGGGCTTGGCCTTCCCTAAAAATAGATTGGGAGCCAAGGACTCGGAGGACTGGGAATGCACTGGGCAGTGTGACTCTGTGAAATATAAGTGGGGGAGGCAAGGGTGAGAAAATGTTCTAAAAGATGGGGAGAGAAGCCAGTCCCAGGCACCAGGGAACTTTAGAGATGCCTGCTGGGCAGAAGAGCAGCCAGCTGCCTATCAGCCAGCTGCTGTCTCTCCTTAGTTGAAGGCTTTTCTTCCCAGCATGTCTGTGGGATGTACTGTGCATCCAAGAAGGACATTCCAGGCAAAGGGTTTCTATTGCCATGATAAAACACCATGACCAACCCAGATGTGGTGGCACATGCTTTTAATCCCAGCACTTGGGAGCAGAGGCAGGTAGATCTGTGTTGGTTCGAGGTCAGCCTGGTCTACAGAGCGAGATCCAGGACAGCTAGGGCTGTTTACACAGAGAAACCCTGTCTTGAAACAAACAAAAAATAAAACAACAAAACCACCATGACCAAAAGAAAGTTAGGGAGGAATGGGTTTATTTCCACTTACATCTTTCAAGTCACATTCCATTGCTAAAGGAAGTCAAGGCAGGAACCTGGAGGCAGAAGCTGAAGCAAGAGCCATGGAGAGGTGCTACTTACGGCTTGTTCCTCATGGCTTACTTAGCCTGGTTTCTTATATACCAAGATCACCTAGCCAGGGGGTGGCACCACCCACAAGGGGCTGGGCCCTCCCCCATCAGTCACTAATTAAGAAAATGCACCCTAGGCTTACCCACAGGCTAACCTCATACTGTAGAAGCATTTCTCAGCTGTAGTTCCCTTCTCAGATGACTCTAGCTTGTGTCAAATTGACAAAAAAAAAAAAAAAAAGACACAAAACCGTTGAGCATTTGGAGGCAAATGACCCTCTTCTGCTGAGCCCTCTGGGAGAAGCCAGGCTCCAAGGGACATCACAGGTCCCTGCTCAATGAGGTCATCAGCAGCCACATCTCAGGAGCTGATTTTCCTGAATGGAATGGCACCTCCTCCTTCTGGGGTTTGATTTGATTTCCAAGGTGCTGCCCACTGGGACCCTCCATGAAAATGAGCCCCTGGCCAGGAATCTCTGGCCTGCTCAGCCCTACAGTTTGGGCCCAGGGGGAGCATAGAGAAGCTGAGACAAAGAGGGCCCCCTAAATGCCCTGGGGGCTAGACAGATTGTGTGGACACTGCAAATGACCTTTGTCTTAGCAGCCCCTCCTCCTAAGCAGCCACTCGGCAGAGGGTGTCCTATGAGGTTAGCATAAGCTGCCACCAATAAGAGAAGCTACGCTTTCCTTGAAGCATCCCTGAGACCCCAGGAAGGCTCCTTAACAACAAACCAGCTCTTCTGGTCATGGACAATGGCAGTCATGTCTTGTTCAATCCTCTGAGTACCCAGAACAGCTGCTACTATATGTGAAGGGATACAATAAGAAAAACTGCCCATGTGACTGCTCTGTGATGTAGTTAAGGTTTTTATTGTAGATATGAGAGAGAACAGCCAGAGGCTTTGGGAAGAGTCCAGAGCAGAGAGGAGAGACTGGACATGACCAGAGCCACAGAAGCTGGAAAGCAAGAGAGAATAGTAGGGATATCAAGATAGCAAGAAATAGAGAGAGAGAACCAGAAGATAGCAAGAGGCACAGCGAGTGAGAGAATAGTGGGATCAGCCGATTATGAGAATCGCGAGTAGCTGAAGGGAGGGAAATCGGGAGCTGGAGGGATTTAGGGTACAGGAGGAGATGAGAAGGGCCAGGATGCTAGTGTGGACTTTGAACTGTATAGCAGTGCTTGTGGTACTGAGGGAGGGAGCCCGGAGGCCAGCACAAGCTTTCACATGCAACCACAGATAGCCTATGCCCCTTCTGCCAGAGGGAAGGGAAACGATTCCTTTGGGCAGATGAAAACCAGCTTCACAAGTTCCTGAGGAATGCTGGCTTTTATCTAACTGCCAAAAATTCTCCTATACTCCAGTTTTAGCTCATCTCTCAATATGTGGGACAGTCTGAGACCCAACAGCTACCATCCTCAACCCCATGGATGGGGCATCCTGAGGAAGAGTCGTGGTGTGGGGCAGTATGCATGCAGCTCCCCCCCCCCCATGAGCAGGTGATGGTGCATCATATCCCATAAAGAGCCGAAGTCAGTGTGCAAAGGACTAGGAAGCAGCCAGCCCTCCTGGGGGAGCCACACAGGCTGGATTGGGCTGAGTGAGTGGCTGTATCACCACAGGTCCCTCTAGGAGATACCAGATACTCAGTCAACGTGCATGGGGGTGGGAGTGGAGGGTGAACAGTGAAGAAATCCAAAAAAGTTGCACCTGAATGTAAGGCAGTGTGGCCACCAACCAAGCCTAACAGCTGAACCAAAGCAAAAGGCCCTCTTCTGGAGCCTTGGCAGGGAGTGGCCCATGTCACCAGGATCTCAGATACCAAAAGAGAGCACTTTCTGTCACTTTGTGCCTCCAGCCTTCTGGCTACTTACTGCACTGGCCCGCCTGAGCAGCTGCGTGTGGGCTGTAGAGTACCTCCCTAGGCTGTACAGAGGAATGCCATACTGTTAGCCTAAGTCTGACACTTGGTCAGGCATACTGCTGCTACCATTGCAAGGCTGTAGCCCTCAGCAGCACTCCCTGCAGCCAGCAGATCCAGGGCTTTCTCTGGCCATTCTCTATGGGGGTGCCAGACCGGGCTCAGCACATGTGCAGTGCATGGATGGAAGATGAGCCAGTGCAGGGCCACACTGAGATGCTCCTGCTGATGACAGAATCCCAGCTTCACCCTCATGTGTCCCCAGCAAAGTTCTCTACGGAGGAGTCCAGAGCATGCAGGTGTACACAAAGAGCTCTCACAAGGACTCGCCTATCCCTGAAACAAGGTCCCCTGCTTGGCTGCTAGACACACCAATGTGCCAAATGCCAAATGACTCTTCCTTTTCCATCCATCAAAAGACCAGATATGACAAGGTGAGACCCCATCACACAGGCTTGTCTTGGCTAATTGTCCACTAGGTGGGCCTTGGGAAGCTCTAACTGTCCTCCTTATCAGCTCTCACCCACAGGAGAGAGGCATGGGAACACTGTAGACAGACCTCAGGTGGTTCCTCTTGGTCACCCTCCCTTGCTCTACAAGTCCCCCTGCTAGAGGGGAACATGAGAAGACTGGTAGAGCATGGCCATAAGCTATAACTGCTTTCCTGAGAATCTGACTTCCTCTCATTACACATGACTGTGTACATGCAAGCACACATACACACACACTAGCCTGTACATGTTTGCACACGTGTACCTGCATGTATGCACACCTGCACATAGCACACACATCTGCAAGCATACATGCACCAGCATGAAGAACACTTGTGTGTGCACACTCATAAAAGCATATGTGGGTATATGCACATATCTAAGTACAAACTCATGCTTACATCTCCAATCCCATCACCCATACGAGGAAGGCTCCCCCCTAGAGAGGAGGTGGTGCCCAGGGTAGTATAGACTGAGGCACTTGGTGACAAGCCTTCGAGAGCAAGAAGGAAGAGCTTCCTGGCCTGGAAACAGCACCTCCAGGCAGTCTAACTGAAGGCAGGGGTCAGGGGCCACAGCCACGGAATGAGTGCAGCCACCCCAAGAAACTCAAGCCTTTGATTCAGTTCCTGCTGCAGGCCGCAGGAATATATCATAAGAACTCAGCTGGTTATGGCAAAGTCACTACCTGGAGGAATCAGGGAATTCCTCCAGAGGAAGCCAAATCCCAAGGAGTTTTTGGTGTTACTTGGCTTGTTATATATCAGCTGTATTCTGTTATGAAAATCATGTGTGCCTTCATAGTTTTCCCAATTGACTTTTCCCCTAGAAGGGCTAACAGTGCGGACTAATCACTCTCTGGACATACACATTCCAGGAATTTGGAGAACATCCTCAGGAAAGGCTTTCTTGGAATCAGATATCTCCCTTAGCCACTCTCAAGGACTACAGGAAGCACCGCCCAGGTGGGCGCCCAACTTCCGAGGACTAGCAATAGCAGCCCACATGCAAGTCTCCTGACTTAAGGTAAATTCCACGAGGGGACACTGCCTAGGTCAGGTGGACATTAAGTAATAGCTTTACACAATTTAGCTCGGACCCTCCCTTTTTATACCAGGACTTCCAGGGCACAAGCAGAGAAGAGAAAAGAGAATGGAAGAACTAGATGGGTAAGAACTTGAGAGGAACAAACTGAGATGGGGAAGAACTAGATTGAAGGACTAGAAGAGAGTACTAGAGGAATGAGATGGGAGATGAGGAAGAGCCAGATGGGGAAGTACTAGCTGGGTAAGAACAAGCTGACAAGGCCCTAGGTGAGGCAGAATTAAAACGAGAGAATTAACATAGAACTTAGAGGGAGCAGTAGATAAGTATAGAGAGAAATCAGGCAAGAAAAGAGCTAGGCACGAGAGCAGAACTGAAGCTGTGTATATAGGATGTTATGCCAGAGGAATTAAAGCAAGTGGACTATGGAGTTCAGTGTGCTGAGATTTTATTTCCCAAAAATAGTCCTTGCCGTTAGTGGTTCTCTCTCCTGAGCTCCTGGGATGTATAATATTGAAGCTGGTCCCTCTAATATTATACAAGAGGTTCCAGGAACCTTCTTCCTCTTTGGCACTCCTTCATCCCTGCCTCCTCCTGGGAGCCCCTTCTGGGAGGACTCCTCTCTCTCACTGGAGCTGGCCCCCACCCTCTCCTTCCCTCTGAAGGTGCTGGCCAGCCTGAATTGAGACACTCAACCTCAGGTTTTGCTGCCTGTCTGTATTCCGGCATTCAGAGCACCGTTCCCCTCCCCTACCTGTCCTGCCCCCACTAGCCCCTTAAGGAGCTTGTGTGCCGTGGAGATAAACACTGTCACGTTAAGAACTGAACAAGGGCGCGCACACACACACACACACACACACACACACACACGCATGCACGCACGCATGCACGCACGCATGCACGCGCGCGCGCCCACAAAATCGACATGGCTGCTGCAGACCAGGCCAGTGTGAGGGCAAGGGGCTCAGCGGCTCGTACCCAGTCCCACCCAGCTTGCAGGGCAGGCAAAATGCAAGGCATGCTTCCCAGCAAGAAGACAACAACCACCCTGACCCTGTAGGCTCAGCCAAGCAGGAAGACACTTGACAGAACCTTGCAGGGCCTCCACCCTCCTCTCTTCTCAGCTGACTGTCCCTCCCCAGCCCCAGCCCTATACCTCATCAGAAGAGCCCCAGGACCCAGTTTGTGAACATAGAAGCAGACGGTCCCCCAGCCACAATGGAGAGTGACCTAAAACCCAGACCCCTGCCTCTGTTCTGTGCCTTGTCTGCTACACCCCACTGGCTTCTCCATCAGGAATCAAAGGACTGACATTTTGCTCGCACAGGTGAAAACCACCCCGTCCTTGTCCCCATACTCTCTCTGACTCTGCAAAGCTGCACTGTAGAACCAAGGAGGTGGCCTCTGCCTGGAGCTTCACAGAAAGCAGGCTCTGGGGTCCAACCCTTTGAGATTCCTCAAGCCCCACCCACTTCCCACAGGAGACATCGACAGCCTGTGGAGGCATGGGAATTATTCACATCCTGGATCCTGCAGTTTGCAGGCTCTGTGTCCATGACGTCAGGACTGACTGCCATTTCCTTCCTCGCCACCTGCCTCACAGCTCAGCCCTGACCTCCACAACGCCCATGATGGTTAATTAAACAGTTGGCAAATTGCCCACCCGGGCATCAGATGGTAACTGTGCGAGCAGACCTGACATAATTCAGGTCTAATTCAAGAAAATGGATTTGACTTTGGGTGTTCCCGTACCTACTCCTTGAGGACTTGAGCCCTTCAGGGAACTGTCTTGTATGTGTTCAGAATGCAGCCCAAACTCCTCCTAGCTCTTCCTGTGATCTGCTTAGCCAGTGTCAGTGAGTGTGGTCATAGAGGGCAGGTGCCCAGGGCTGTGAGTGGGTGGGTCAGGCCCCCATGTGACTCAATGAGATTTAGCTACCTGGGGCTCAGCTGGGCATCTGTAGGGAGCTTAAGTGACATATCTGGGGTCCCCCTTCTGGGATCAGAACCACTGGCCCTACCTGCCTTGGGGATCCTAGTAGCAGACAAGTAGAGGAGGTCTTACCGGTGGAGACATAACATGAATGATTTCAGGCTGTCCCCCCCATTCCCTCTTCACTCTGACAAGACCCCAGCGGCTGTTCCTTTGAAATAAACATTTCACTTGAAGCAAGTGCCCGGCTGGCACCAAGTGGTACAGCCTGCCAAGAGCCTGAATCCCGGCTTGGCAGCCAGGAAGAACAGGATCTTCTCAAATAAAGCCATGTTTGTTTTTAATTATTGAATTAACTACAGACATCTTTGCTCAACTCGCCGAGCTCCAGGGGAAATTAGCGAGGGGCGAGTTGTGGAGACTTGGGCGTCTGTGTTTCTCCGTGGAGTTGCCTTAGCACCTGGCCTATGCTAGGCCTCTCACAGTGATCCTGTGGCTCCAGTTAACATTGCCTCAGCATCCACTGTCTGAGGGAGTCCACAGGGTCAGCCTGCCATGCTGTGAAGGGGCAAGATAAGTTCTCAGGGAAGCTCAGCTCTGGCTGGTCCTGCTGAAAGAGACCATGGTTATATTGGCTGTAGAGCCACAGAGACACACAGCCTGAGTCACCTGACCCCTTGGTGAGAGTTTGGACACTCCCATCCCAATCTTCCCACACACCGAGGGGTGCTACACTAATGCCTATCTCACCTTGTCTGGACACTCCTACCAATAAATCCAGTGTAGGGACCACAGAACTCCATGTATGACTGTGTCTTCTTCCCTGTGTGGTCAGACCCAAGCACTTCCTAAGCCATCTTTGGGGAGATATCATCTGGCAGGAACCCTGACGAGAGGTCACTGGCTACCTAGTAGACAGCTAGCGGCCTGACTGCACAAGGATTGAAGAATATTGAAGGCCATGTCTATGATTCACCAGAAGCCATAGGCTCCTCCAAGACACAGTTATTGGGGGGTCCAATGGGATAACAAAGATAGCATGAAGGTCAGGTCAGGGGTGTATTACAGGTATATGGGCTCCTGGAGGACCCCAGAGACCCAGGAAATAAATGGACTTGAGGGCCCACAAGAGAAGATGAGGCCCAGGCTTGAGTCTTCCCATGGGAGCAGTTGGGCCCAGAGGAAGAGATCCAGAGCAAGAGAAACAGGCAGAAGAGTGGCTCAGTGGGCATGATTGGTCTCTGGGCTGAAGGCTCTGGAGAAAGGCTGGCCCTCAGAACATGGAGGGTATGGTGAATGATGGGCCGGGTCTTGTCTCCTACTATCCTCAGCCTCAAAGGCTGGCCTGGCCTGCTTTCCATCACCTAGTGACCTGGGGCCTCAAATGTGTTGCCCCAGGGTGCTAAGAAGATGGTTCAGTCAGTACAGTATTGGCCTGGCAAGCGAGAGGACCTGAGTTTGATCCCTAGAACTCACATAAGAAAGCCAGATGAGTGAGTGATGCACTTGTATCTCAGTGCCAGGGAGGCTTGCTGCCCACCCAGTCTGGTCTACTTGGTAAGTGCCAAGATGGCTGGCACCCGAAGAACAGCACTCAAAGATGTCCTCTTGCCTACACATGCATGCTTGTGTGCGCGCACACACACTGGCCTACACATGTGTGCTTTGTGCGCGCACGTGTGCAGGCACACACACACACACACACACACACACACACACACACACACACACAAACGTGTGTGTGTGAGCTGAAACCTGAGCCATACATACACACAGAAGATGGTGCCCCAGTACAGAACCAGACACCCTGATGGCCCGCATGTCTCTGTCTCACTGAAGACAGACCTAGTTCTGCTCTTACCTGATACAGCCTTGTGTCCAGGGCCTGGCTGGGGTTGTCTAAGGCAAGGGTTCAGTGATGAGGGTTCAGTTAGGGGAAGTTAAGCCTCAGCGACACTTGCTCCGTCTGGAGGAATTTAGGGCTGTGACAGTGAGGATCTGCTTCTGGCTGTAGAGGGTGGAGGCCAAGGAACACCTTACAATGCTCGGGTCAGCCCCCGGTAGTGGATTATACAACTCATAACATTGGAAGTGCAATGGTCAGGACCTCTCAGTAGACCCGGGGGAAGGAGTGGGTCTCAAGCGGCCTGGAAACAGCACTCCTGCCAGAAACACAGTACCCCAGACAGGGCCTGTACAGGGGGGTCTTCCCTAGGCATGTGGTGCACTGGGGAGGGGGTGTTCAGCTGTGAATGACAGCCTCTGACCAGCAAGCAATAGGTTAGAAACTTGAAACTATAGTATCTGTGGTGCCCAATGGGAGTGCCCAAGACCAGTAGACTGAAGACACAAAGCTGTCTCCACTATCTTATCAGCGCATATACATGAGTGCACACATACGCACATACCACACACACAGAGAGGCATGCATATATATGTATCCATCTCACATTCACAGGCATATATACATATATATCCATCTCACACACACTAGTATGCACACACATTTTTGCATCACACATACAGGCATGCATATACCTGTACCCATCCATGAACTCACATGTACATAGGCACATGTGCCACACACATGCACACATGGTGCACATACATGTGTGTCATGCACATGTGTTTAGGCATGTATTTGCACATGGTGCATAGCACATTCATGTGTTTCTGTATGCACCAGAGTGTATTTCTATGCACACAGGCAAGCAAGCATTACATGTACCCACACATGCACAGTATATACATGCCCCTGAATATACATACCCTCATGCACATACCTTCCATACATGCATACAGTATCGACACAAACACACATCATATCCCAGGACACACAGACCACATGCACACTTCTTGCTGTAAGGCATTGTGCTCATCTTCTACCCGCCACCCAGCTCATTCACCTGTAGAGGAAAAATGCATCCCGATTAAGATGTCTTGATGGAGTGCAACATGGCAGCTCCCACGACTCTTCAGTGGGGCTCTGGAGCTTCCACAAGGCTTCAGTATTCTGTGTGTTCTGCTCCCCACACACCCTGTCCTCCCCAGCCGAGTCACATCCTTTTCATCCCTAATATAACTGCTCACATCCTTACAGAGCGGTGGCAGCAGCCACTGTCCTTCTGAGACTGAGGTTTTACAAGAATGAATGCCAACAACAGGCTCGGGTATTTACAGCCCAGACCCGAGGTAACCGCCTGGGGACTTGGCAGCTTTTATCACGGAGGGCGAGCAGCGTACCTCCCACTTCCAGAAAGCCTTCCAAAACGAGCATCTTGACCGCTCAGCACAGGTCCTGTTCAAAGCTTCCTTCCTTATTAAACGGCTCTTCAGGGTATTTTTTACCCATCTTGATCTCTTTATGGTCATGGGATTATAAGGCCTTCCAGAATGCATATGCTGACCACTCCATTCCTGCGCTTGCCTCAGGGAGGGCGACTCCAGCGTGAGGGAGGTCTCCAGGCATCAGAGGTCACCTTGCGCTGGCCTCTGCAAGGCCTGACAGGATTCACTGGTGTGCATGCCTCCTGAAGCTAATCGTGGTCTCTCCTGATTTGGGCCTTGGTTTCCTCTGTTGAGAATTGTTCTAGGTAGGAAGCCACCCTTGCTTATGAAGAGGGACTCGGTCTGGGAGAGCAGCACAGAGTCCAGGAGGATGAGGAAGAGCGCCCTCTTCCAAGAGACTAGGTTGGGCCCCAAGTTGCAAGAGGCTTCCCACAGACTGTCAGCTCTCCTACCTGTCTCCACTGCACAGCCTGTGTGCCAGACTAAATCACCCACTGCCTGCTGAGGAAGTTCCTACATAGCCTTGGCCATGGGCTTGCCTTTTCCTCCCTGCTCTAAGCTCCGGAAAAGTGTCTTCAGCATATGAATAATGTATTGAAAACTCAGGCAGAGCAATCATAGGCCATGAATAATTGCAAGGTACAGGCACATTAGTTAGCTGTACAATCCGCTTACAGACCAAACCAACCATCTTATTAACGGCAGGGCCCTGAAGAAGACAGGCTAGCCCCAGCTCGGCAGCAGCTTCTGTCCTCAGGCTCGAGGGGTGCTCGGAGAACTCTACTCTGTGCAGCTGAGAGCCCCAGGCTGGGAGAGCTACTGCTCCTGAAGGGTTCCCCTCAGCTCCGCCCTGTTTCTTAATTAATGTAGAATTGAAATGAGCACACAAGTGATACGCAGCTCCATTGGGCATTCCTAAGTGCTCAGGGAGACGTGTCATTTTGAGCTATTTTTGCTCTTATCTCAGTGAACACACTAGCAGAGTGACTTTATGGTGTCGGGAAATTAAGTCTGCTAAGGAAAAGCCAACCTTGACCAAGGGCCCTTTCTGAAACAATCCCGAACTTGAGAGGGCCTGTCGCAGCAGGGCTCGGTGGCTGCCGATGCCATCCATCATCATGACTCATCCTCTGTTCCGAGGTTCAGATGGCTCACCAGCGGAGGCCTCAGCAGCTTCACCTTCGGCAGCACTTAGGTTGCCTTCTGTGGACCAACCAACCTGCCTGTCACCATGCATCCCGTCATCCTAATTCCCAAGTAGTTTCTTTGCAACGGTCATCTTGCTCTTGGTGAGCATTTCACCAGAGGCTGTCATCCTCATCCCCATTTTACCTAGAAAACGGCTAGACCGGGGTCCAAGCAGCCTGCCAGGGTGAGACACCCCTACCCACACTGTCCTTAGGCTTTCAACTATTCTGGGACCCACACTGCAGTGGACGGTTGACAAGGCAGACTTCAGTTGCAGACAGATGATGTCATCTCTCCCAGGATATGCCAGTGGAGACCAAGGTGAGGACTATATGCCAAGTCATCTGTCAGCCCACCTTGGTGCATGGATCTTGCCTTGAGAAACCCAGGACACAGTGAGAACCTTCCTGTAGATTGATTCTTCCCCTTTGGAGAGCAACCCTGCTCCACTGTGTAAGGTGGCTCCTGGGTCAGCAAGTGTCCTCAGGACTGACCCCATCAGACCAAAAGAATCTTGGAAATTACTGCAGGCAAACCGCCATTCTTGCTGGTTCCTCCCTATCTCTCCCACTTGGTCTACTTGGCCCTTTGGATTGCCATAGCCTTAAGTTACAGGTTCATGGCAGTGTTCATGAGGTCACCCACAGCCACATGAAGTGCCCAGCCAGGAGACTCAAGAAGTGCGCTGTCTTCTCCCCTGAGCAGACCTGCACAAGGCCTGGCCAAGCTCATTCACTGTGCTAATATCTTAAAAGCTTTGGCTTCTCTCAGGGTCAATGTTCTCCCAACAAAATATGACAATTAAGCTTTGAAAGCCTGTGCTGTGGCCTGAGCCCTATGCCTGCCAGCAGGACTATATCACACAGCTTAAATTTTTAAAGAGATGCTGAAAAGATCACTCAGCTCCATAGCGTGGGCCTGGAAGGACATTTGAAGGTCTATCCCGTGATGCTAGGGGACCAGCTGGCAGGGACCTCAGTGTGACCCCAACATCAACCACAATGACAGTAGTGCTACAGGAAGCGGCCCCAGATGGGTCCATTTCACAAATAGGGAAACAGAGGCACAAGAGTGCTGGGAAAGGAGGTTGTTGGAAGCTAGGCCTCAATCCACTGTTTGACGGACCCTATGCTGGTTGCTCTCCCTGCCCAGCAGACATGATATTTCCAGCAAAGTTACAGTTATGAGATCAGGGGCCAAAAATTATCAGCCAAGAACCTGGTAAGAGACATCATATCTTCCATGGCAAGGAGACCTTTGTCACAGCAGGATTCACTCTACATAGGCAGGCAAAGCAAGACCTTCCCCACTAGCATGCCAGACAACACTGTCTTAAGCATCTGGCCATACTACTGACTGACCCTAAATGACCACCAGTAAACCTGTGGCAGAAGCTCTTTACTGGCAGGACGCACGCAGAAGCCAGGATGGCATCTGTTTGGAAGATTCGATCTGTTCAGTCTCAGGAAAATAATCAGTTCCTGCAGCTGGGTAGCACGTTGTCACCCACTGAAGGTCGCCTTAGCTCACATCCAGATGTGGATACTGATGCCTAGCCACCCTCCAGCTTCATAGGCCCCGAGTCTGACCTGGTTCTCTTCCCTTTTGAGTATTGAGGCTGCTCTACACCAAGCGGTGGATGGGGAAGCCTGCGCTCACCACTCATCCCCCGCTGCCAGCACAGATGCTTTGTGCTCAGCCACTGAGTGTCAATAGGACAATGTTCTGTGGGGCACAAAAGCTCTCGTGGCTCTTGATGACTTCAAAGAGGGCTCTGCACTTGTGCTATTGGCCTAAAAATTGTATTTCCCATTACTGGGGTGAAAGGCCCTCTCTTTGCCACGTTAGCCACTGTAAAATAACATCAAAAATCAATGCTCAGATTCCACTGTGTTTCTTAGCCAGGGTAAAAGGAGAGACTGTTTTCATCATGAGACAGGCTGTGGTTGCATATATCTCAACAGCTTCTTCCTTTCTGCATAGTTCTACCATTAGTATTAATATCTGCCAGAGTCTGTGTACAACCACAGCCTCAGAGCCCCCATCGTGTGCCAAGCACAGAGGAGAACAGGGGCCTGGTCCTTACCACCAGGAACAGTAGGAAAGCCAGGACAACCTCCAGGAAGGTGGACATACTTGGGAGATGGGGGGGGGTAACAACAAGGGGTGTGGGGGCACAGGCATGTTTGGAGCTGCTGCAGAGGCTAGAGCATAGGGCAAGGCTGGGAATGACCTGTAGGACAGACAGCACAAGTCACCAAGCCAGGGCACTTGAAATCCTTGGGTTTTCTTGGAGCTCCCAAACTCAGCTTTAGTTACTATGCTCTCTCACCTGAGCTGGACTTTGTTGACTAAAAGTGTGGGCCCTGTGCTTTGAGAACTCCTTCCCTGGGGAGGCATGAATAATATCTGCCCTGTCTTTATAAGGTCCCAGCGACAGACAAAAGTAGGATTCCATCAAATTCACCTTAGGAAACCAATGATAAATTGGATTTACTTACAAAGTATGGATGAAGGTTTGCCTACAGGAGTGTGGGTGAGCCCAAAGATGCCACACTGGGAAGTCTTCACCCAGCTTCCCCACAGCCACATAGACAGAATTCTTCAGTTATCCTTCCTCAGCCTATACATCCAGCACCTCCTGGTACCTCCCCAGGGCTACATGCAATTAGGGCAGAATTGCCCACAAATGGCTAGTAGGTGCAGGAGAGAGACCTTGAAATCTTAAGTGAGGGTCCAGTGACCCCAAACCCCTCCTCGGAGAGAGCTGTGAACAGGCCAATTTGTTTGAGGCCAGTGAATATGGCGGCTGTTTCGCTGGAAGGACCACACTCTACAACACTCTGGAGTCACTGAGCCAGGCCTCTCTTTCTTGGCTGTTTCTTTAAATCAGACCTGGGCACTTATTTCGAGAACTAGCACCTCGGAAACCACTTATTGAAGCCATGAGCATAAGCGATCGGAACCACCACAGGTGACCCCTGTGGCCAAACCCATCTGAACAGCCACAGGTGACTCCTGTGGGCCAAACCCATCTGAACAGATGTAAGAGACCCCCGCGGGGCCAGCTGGATTCTGCAGACACAAGTTAACACTGCCAATGGCAGCCTGAGACCTTCTAGCCATCTGCCAAAAGTTGGGAACATCCTGGAAGAAGGGAACCTGTGTTAGTCACTGTCACTGTCACTGTGATAAACACTTTAGAGATCAGGTCAAGGGGCTGAAGAAATGGCTCAGGGGTTAAGAGCACTGGCTGCTCTTCCAGAGGTCCTGAGTTCAATTCCCAGTAACCACATGGTGGCTCACAACCATCTAGTGGGATCTTATAACCTCCTGACCTGCAGGCATATATACAGATAGAGTACTCATATACATAAAATAAACAAACCTAAAAAAGAAAAAGAAAATCAGCTCAAAGAAGGAAAGTCTCATCTCAGGGTTCAGCCATGGTCACCTGGTTCCATTCCTCCTGAGCCCACGGTAAGGAACACTTCATGGTGAACCAGAGACAGAGACAGGAAGGGGATGGGAGGACAAGATACACCCTTCAAAGACACACCTCCAGTGGCCGACTTCCAACAAGGTCCCATCTCCCAAAAGGCCACCCACCCGCGAACTCACCTAAGGTTCAACCCATCCACTGAGTTAGTGCCCTAGTGACCCAGTCACCTCTCAGGCACGCCACCAGCTAGGGACCAGGCCCACCAACACAGAACCTTTATGCGGAACTCAAAATGTCTTCTAGTAGCCAGCACATGGGAAGGACATCTTCAAAAAGACCATTGCCAAGCCGGGCGGTGGTGGTGCACGCCTTTAATCCCAGCACTCGGGAGGCAGAGCCAGGCGGATCTCTATGAGTTCAAGGCCAGCCTGGTCTACAGAGCGAGATCCAGGACAGGCACCAAAACTACACAGAGAAACCCTGTCTCGAAAAAAAAAAAAGGACCATTGCCCAGCCTCCCCATGGTCTCCATGCATCCTGTGTTTGGAGGAGAGGAAGGGGCCAGCGGAAGAAGCCCGGGTAACCCTGACAACCAATCAAGGTTGGTGCAGTGTCAGCACCCACTTCACAGACGAGGACGCTGAGGGTCAGGAAGGTGAGTCAGCAGAGAAGGCAAGGACAGCTTGAGACTTACTGTGGCAGCCATAGTGTGTGTGCTAGGAAGCATGCGAGTGACAGACATGGTGAGGTGACAGATGACAAAGCCAGGGTGGCATCCAGCCCCTTCCTCTGAGATAGAGGCATCCAGAACATCCAGATCACCTCCCTAAGATGCACACAGAGCTGTGCCCTGAAGTGACAGCTGATGGTATCTCTTCCTGTGCAAATGACGGGAAAACACTTCCAGGGTCAAGGGTCACAACTGGTAAGGTATTGAGGAGGAACATCTGTTCCCCAACACAAGTTCACCATCTCATGGGTGTTTCCTGCAAACTCTCCACTGACCTGATTCTCAGGCTAAGGGCTACCAACAGCACAATGCTCCTTATGGAAAGGTACTGGGAGCCAGGTGGACTCCCAAGGGACTATGGGATTCTGCAAGGCATGGTGGGGGCTTGTATCTAATGTCACCCTTGGCTTTGTCCACAGGAAGCAACCACAGGGCAGGAAAAAGGAGTCAGTAGTGGGAAGCAAGGCTCCAGCTTGATGTATAAGATTCTGGGCTGGTGAACCACCATGCACTGCGCTCTAGCAGCATGGTCAGACCACATGCGCGTCTTAGGGGCAGACAGTCTCAATTGCTGGTGGTGGCTGTACACCTATGGCAAGTCCTTTGACATCTCTGGGCCTCTATTTCCAAAGGACTGGAAAGACAGCGATGGAAATGAATGATCTGGATAGAGCCTCACAGGTATGGCCAGTAGGCTCTGCCATTGTCAGGTCACAGATAAGGCAGGCACAGAGCTGGAGTCACACACCTGGAAGCAGCTTCCAGCTCTACCTGAAAGATGGCTGCAGTCTGTTCTCACAGTAGGTCTATGATCCATGCCCTGAACATCTGAGCGAGGGCTGTCCAACAGAATCTTCTAGACTAATGCAGCAGAGCCCTGCTGTTCAGAAGAAATTCCCGTGTTGGTTCAAAGATTCTAGATCACCAAAGCTTGTTGTCAGAGATCAGTCACTCCTGGCTTGGGAGTCTTTGAATGTAACCAATGTATGCTGAGTTTCAAACTGAATTGAACCTGGACCGATTTAAGTTCAAGGAGGACCAGGTAGACCTGATGGCCAGGCCAAACTGCCTGCTGTTGGTGCGATGACATGTGGTGAGCAGTCTGCAAAAGCTGTCCAAAACTCTGTTGGTGGGCAGCTGGACACAAGCACCAGACAACTCAGCAGGCCTGTGAGAGCTGTGATCAGATCAGGCCTCCTACAGGCGTCTACCTCAAAGTCCACAGTTTGGCCCTGTCTGGGCTTCAAGAAGCTAGGAGACACAGCCTGGTGGAGTGACCTCTGGGGAGCAACAGGAGCTGGGGCCCGGGTTGCCCCATGTAGAGGGCAGAGCAGGGACTCTAAGAGCCATATGCTGAGTTCAGTTCTAACTCAGCCCCTCACGTTCAGTCCCTTTTGTCCCTCTGCATAGCAAAAGTGACTAGTCACAGTCCCTACCATAAAGTTTTAAGGACTAATTGGTCCTTGAAGGGAAGGAGAACCAATCAATTTGCAACTCATTCTCAGGCTTCTCCTCCTCATCAGTCTTCAAGTCTGTCACTCATTCGGGAAGTGAAGTAGCTTCCATGATGGAAGCCCGACTCCTGAGGCCCTGGAAGGGAGGTGACCATGGCAGGCACAGGCGGGGCTACCCGCCAGGGCTCCCATTCTGCTAAGCAGCCCCCTGGAGCCGGGAGACCCTGAGAAGATTATGCTGAATACTCGCTTTCTGAGCATCCACGGCTGGAGGAGAGGAGGTTGCCATAGAAACAGCATCTGGTCTATTCACTGGAGTTTTAGAGGAGAGCAAACAGATAACAAAATACAGCGAGGCCCAAATGTAGTGCTTCCTTCGCTTACCCTGAAGAGCTGTGTGTGAGGTTGATGGGCAAGGAGGGGAGGCGTTAGAACTCACCGAGACCATCCACTTAGGATTTGTTTACAACTGCTGGATACTCAGCTCACTCAGCTGGGTTTTGACTGTTTTATTGCCAAAAGACAGCAACAGACACTTGGCAGCAGGACAAACAGAACAGCAAAGCTGGGCTCGAACACTTCCATACCCCAAGAGACCTCAGGCAGAGGTAGTGCAGCTTCTGGCTCCCAGAGCTCTGGGTCTGTAATGGAGGACATCCCCTAGACTTCCCATCTTCCCACAGAGTTCCTTGGAAGGGGCGGGTATGAAGTCTGCAACCCTGGTTGAACACCTTATAGGAAGATTCAAAATATAAATGTACACACACATGATATGAGACCTAGTATGCATGCATGCATACACACACACACACACACACACACACACTTAAGCATTCAGGTCAGCGCTGCCCATTGAGCCATGCTCTCTGTGCCTGACTATGAGATTGAAACATACAACACCAAGAACAAGCGAGAGACACTGAAACCAGCTGCTTCAGTGGTGAAGATACAGAGGTGGGAAATAGATCAGCACTAAAGGCAGAACCCCTCTGTTAGGTAGATGGAAGGTCCCAGGTCGGCTTCTTGGAAGAAAAAGCATCAGGCTGAACTCTACCAATGCCTCAGCCTTGTCAAAAGGGGAACACCAGGGTCCCATTCCAAGAACCTCACCCTTGCCAAACAAAGAGCACAAGGATGGCACAGTGGGGATATAGACAGGGCCATATATGTATATATACACACACAGTCGTACAAGGTGGAAACTGTCATACAAGAATCACCTGGGAAGCCGCGAGTCCCAAATCCGACATCCAATTAACAAACATCAGGACTGTCTGGCAGCAGCTTTCCAAGCAGCTGGAAGGTGTCTTGCTATGCCTGGCTTGGGTGTACAGGACAGAGACAGGAGCTGCTTCTTTTCACAGTGGTGTCATTACCCACCAGGCTGCACTTTCCGGCAGCCATGTGGCAGGTGACAGTCCATCTACAGAGTAGTAAGACTGGGGCCTCAGGCAAGCAATTGCTTATTCCACTGATTTGTTCTGTGACCCGGAAGAGATAGATGCCTGCAGTCAGACTCATCCTCCGCTGGATCCAACACTAACACTACATGGTCCTCTTTTCCACGAGAAATGCGCAGTTAGAATAAGGAGTGGTACAGGGGTCATCCAGCCCTGCTCTGACTGCTAGGACTACCCAAGACCTCAGGCCACAGTCCACAGACAGATTCAGGGAGCTCAGGACCGAGGGTGCACAAATAGGTCCCAATCTCAGGCAACTGCCAACCTCAGCAGCAAAGGCATGTCCTCCAGAGCTGTTTACCTCCGTCTAATTAGGACTAATTTAATCGACTCCAAAAGAGATGGAAAATGACAGTGCTTTGGAACAACGGCCTCATCAGAGCTGTGTTGCTGTATTTAATTTGGAATTAAAGTGTTTGTCATTCGAGGGCGGGTGTGAGAGCCTCATGAAAGATTGATTGTTTTCCTCCTCCATGAGGTGGCTGATTGCTTGGTGCTATGTGATTGGTACTTACTGAGAGCAGAGCCAACCCGACCAGCACTCTCCCACCTGTGAAAACAAATAAGCCTTATTCAGCACACAGGTTCCCACCTCAAACTTCAGTGAACAGAAATTCAATGTGTGCCCAGCCCAGGCCTCCCTGAGGGTTACCTGAGCACAGTGTAGGAAGCACACAGGGTCTGGAGATGCCTGGACCAAGGGCATGTCTGGCCAGCAGCTGAGTGGCTTGCTGGGCACAGCCCTGGGTGCCCACCAAAGACCCTTTGTCACTGCGTTCACTGTCCTCCACAGATGTGAAAACAGTGGAAAGGACCAAGTGACCTTTGGAGCTGATTGGCAAAGCTGGGATGTCCATATCAGCAGCAGTGGAGTAGAAACCCAGAAGCCTCTTCCATGAAGGGCCTGAGGAAGTTCATTAACAGTCAACACCAATGGAGCCCTGGTGACCAGCCAAGGAGACCTCAGCAAGCATGGCTTGTGGCCAGGAAGAATGCTCAACCTTAGCATCCTCCAACAGGCAGGTTGTAAGCATGTGGGAGCTGAGGATGTTACGGAACAGTAAAGGAGTCCCTGTGACTACTTCTGATGGTATTTCATTTCCAGGCTTGGAGAGATGGCTCAGGTGGTTGAGTATTTGCTGCTCTTTACAGAACTCAAGTTCAGTGTCCAGTGCCCAATAGAGCAGCTCCTAACTCTCTGTCACTCTAGTTCCAAGGCTTCTGATACCCACTTCTGGCCTCCACAGGCACCCACACACATGTGACATACACTTACACATACATGTTAATTTACTTATTTTTTTTTTATGTGCATTGGTGTTTTGCCAAGGGTGATGGATTCCCTGGAACTGGAATTACAGACAGTTGTGAGCTGCCATGTGGGTGCTGGGTTTTCTGGAAGAGCAGTTAGTGCTCTTAAACACCGAGCTATCTCTCTAGCCCTCCGTATATACACTTAAAAATTTTTTTAACTATACTTCCTAAATTTTCAGAGCATGGATACTTGAGGGTGAGAGGAATTAAAATTACCCTGTACAGTAACACACACACACACACACACACACACACACACACACACACACACACACACACAGAGAGAGAGAGAGAGAGACACAACTCTCCTGCTACAAAGCCAGGGCCTGCATAGGTGAAGTCTAGCTCAAAGTCCCCCAAGGTGTAGCTACCCAGCACTGCTCCCCCTGGCTAGAAGCTATCCTACCTGGAGACAGTTGGCATGTGGGCTCTCCAACTCCAGGCTCAGAGTAAGTCTGTTCAGAGCACTGGTGAGGCATCTTAGAGCAACAGGAAGATGCAGGGGTCCAGGCTATGTGCAGCCCACCTAGGAGGGACACCCTTGTCTTCCAAAGCTCAGCACTACACTTCAACTGGGGAGCAGGGCAGTTCCCTGGCAGTTGGAAAGTCAGTCACAGCTGCTCCACACACACAGCACAGGCCAAGAATTGAGAGCTGGACCATCAGCTCCTCTTTACCCAAAGTCACAGCCTGTTCCTACCCCTCCAAAAGGTGCACATGCCCAGACATGCGCTCCATTAGTGGGTTTCAACCATAAACTGAAACGAGGGGATTGGTCCTGCCATCTCTCACATGAATTTACTCAAAACCCACTGTACAGGGCTGGGGTTGGGGGTGGCTCAGTAGTTAAAAGCACTTACTGTTCTTGCAGAGGACCCAGGTTTGGTTCTTAGCACCTACAGAGTGGATCACAACCATCTGTGGTGACCATACATACATGCAGGCAAAAACACTTATACACAAAAATAAATCTTAAAATTTAAAACTACGTTTAAAATCTCAAAAGAAACAGTGATAGTAGCTCTGCTGTTGCATCTTGTTGAAATCCCCAAGCCACAGATAGCTCACACCTGGCTGAGTGGGAGCTGGGAGACCTGATGAGGAGTCACTTCTTCTTCATCAATGCAGGCCTTTGCCTACCACATCCAGGCTCACTCCATCCAATTTTCCTGTTGCTGCTGAGTTTCTTCTTTGTCTGACCTTCTAAAGATGCACACACCTCAAACCCCAGGAAGATGGCAAGTTGTCTCCTAAGGAAGATGGAAATAAGGATGGATGGATGAATTAAAATGGGTGCTGGGTGGTGGACAAAAGAAAAAAGGTGGGTGAATGGTGAATTAATAAATACAAGTAGATGGATGGATGCACGCATGCACACATGCATGCATGGATGACAAATACATGGCAAGCAGATAATGGATAGATGAATGGCAAGTGGATAGTGATGGGTGCTGTGTGAATGGAAAGGATGGATTATGGACAGCATATTGGATGGTTGGGTGGATGGATGGATGGATGGATGGAAGGAAACATGGATATATGGGAAGATGAATGGATAGAAAAATTGTGGAATATTGGTTGGATCAATAACGGTTGAATTAAGGGATTGGAGAGATGGCTGATCAGTTAAGAGCACTGACTGCTCTTCCAGAGGACCTGAGTTCAATTCCCAGCACCCACATGGCAGCTTACAACTGTCTGTAACTCTAGTTCCATGGTACAAGACACCCATGGCAAAACACCAATGCACATTTAATTAATTAATTAATTAATTAATTAATAGTGGTTGAATTAATGACAGGTAGATGATGAATGGATGATATACGGATGGATGGGTTGATGGATGGATGGAAAATTGGGTAGATAGATGAAGGATAGATGCTTCCCACGTGCAATTTCATACAGTGGCCCTAATGTTCCCACCTTGCAAGCAGGATTACCTTTGAAGAAGGCACACCAATACAGGAGGGGAATGTCCATGATGGATCACCACCCAAAACTGAGGTAGTGCAGAGAAACCCAGCAGGCACCCTAAAGAATAAGATCCCAGAACCCTCCTTGCCAGAGACACCTGGAACATCTCCCCACTGGCCTGAGGTTGAAATCAACTGAGCCTCATGTCTGCCCAAGACATTCTCATGTAGACATTGTTTGAAGGAGTGTAAACAAGTGAACTGGGTAACTCTGACACGGGTGGGAATGCCATGTGCCCGTGCCAGTGTTTTAGAGGCAGTGACGGGGAAGAGAGATCGGGACTCAGGCGAGGTGAAGGGGACAAAGGGCTGCTCTGGTGGACGCCACAGGCAGCTGGTCTGTCCTATCCAACCAGATGTTTCCCTTCAACTGGGTGACAGAGGCCTGTCACATTTCAGGGCAAAGGCTATCACAGCCTTTGAGAGATGTCTTCTGTGGCATCTACAGTCCTTTTTAGTGAGGCTTGGGAAAGGGAGGTGGGGTACAGGCAGCAGAGGCTCCTGGCAGTGTGAAGGCCGCTCAGGTCAGCATCCATGGGGCTGGAGTCACCCCGAGCCATGGCTCATGCAGCCAAGGCCTTGCTGGAACACGAGGAAGTTTGTGTGGAATCAGCCTGTAGGCACCAAGCTCTGTGAGCTGTGAAATCAGCAGGCCCTCCTTATTCTGCTTGGGAGTCACAAGGATGAGACCCAGAGAGCTCAGAGAACAAGTGGGGTGTCTTTCAACTCCGACTTCTTTCCACTATCTTCTTCCCATGGGGTGGGGTCTCAAGCCCTCAAGCATAGCAGCAATGGCAGGGGTCTTCTGGAGCTGGGCCAGTGCCGGCAAAATGAAGGCTCGAAGACAGAACAAGAGAGCAATGTGACTGCTCCAGAGGCTGCTGCAGACCCTGGCTGGCTCAGTCTCCAAGAGTTAGGTGTGTTAAAATGTCTAAACTGAATAAATGCCAAAAGAGTGGAATACATATCATAAATACCCGAGCTTGGGCAGAGTGAGAATGTGCTGGAAAAGCCTAAGCCAAGAGAAATAAAGGGCGGGCAAGAACAGAAAAAGGAGAAACACAATGCCCAGCACGAATTTGGGCAAGTTGTTGTTGTGGGGAAAATTTTTTTTAATTACGTATCTGTGTCTTTGTCAAGGTTTCTATTGCTGTGACAAGACTCAATGACAAAAAGCAAGTCAGAAAATAAAAGGGTTATTTCATCTTACAATCCATATCATAGACCACCGCTCAGGGAAGTCAGGGCGGGACTCCAGGCAGGAACCTAAAAGTTTATTTTATTTTATTTTATTTTATTTTTTGGTTTGGTTTTTCGAGACAGGGTTTCTCTGTGTAGCTTTGCGCCTTTCCTGGAACTCGCTTTGGAGACCAGGCTGGCCTCGAACTCACAGAGATCCGCCTGCCTCTGCCTCCTGAGTGCTGGGATTAAAGGCGTGCGCCACCAATGCCCGGCAAGTTTGTTTATTTTAATAAAGAATCTCAGTTAAGAGTTTGTGCTGCTCTTGCAAAGGATCCAGGTTCAGTTCCCAGCATCCACATTGGACAGTTCACGACCACCTGTAACTCCAGCTCCAGGGTATCTGACACCCTCCCGTGACCTCCACTGGAACACACACACACGTGACATACACTCACACAGACACAGACACACACACGTATGCAAATAAAAAAATTTTACATTCACCAGGCAGCAGTGACACACACCTTTAATCCCAGCATTCAAGAAGGCAGAGCCAGGCAGGGCTCCATCCAAGTTTCAGTAGGTGAGCCAGTGACTTTATTTAGATTAGTCACAGGGCGTAGGTGACCCAGAGACAAGAGTAGCACCGACAAGAACTACTCTCAGCATGGGCTTCTCAGGAAAAGCTGTGCCACTGAAGAATCTAGTCTACCCCCCATGCAGCCCCAGCCCATCATCACTCACTGTAAACTAGTACCCCAGGAGACCCTGAGCAGCTGAAGCAGTAGGGAGTGTGATCAGATCTCAGCTGAGGTTCCTTGATGGTCCCTGTTCCTTCCACAGTGAAGCCTCATCACTGTAGCCACAGACCAGGCTGTCAACCTATCATTCTGCTTACTTCATTGTCACGGCTATGACCTGGGTCTTCTGTAAGTCACCACCGCCACTCAGCTTCAAGACAGTCATGGTCATGTCACACCCAGGCAAAACGGCTACACTACTGTGACAGATTGAGGGCATCACCAGATCAGCAGGGACATGGGGAAATTTGAGTAGCACAGTTAATAAGTGCACACACTCCTTAAAGTGCAAAAGACAATGTTTTTTTAAATGGACTGCACGCTGGGCAAAAACATGTCTCCAGGACTCTGTGAGCCTTGGCGATTCCCAGGTCAGGTCCTGTGAGCCCAGAGGGAGAACTAGAAAGACGCTGCTGGGAGATCAAGAAAAACATCCCAACCCAGGGTTCAAGCCTCGCAGCAGAAACTGGAATTTACTTATCTTAGATGGCAGTAAAGAATACTGCACACTGCACATTGGGGCTGGAGAGACAGTGGTTATTAGCACTGGCTGCTCTTCCCAAAAACCGAGGTTCAACTCCCATAGTCACATGGAAGCTCACAAGAGTCCGTAACACAAGTTCCAGGGGATCCAATACTTCCTTCTGGACTCCACAGGCACAGAACACATGGGACACACATACATGCAAAGACACACACATACACATAATAAAAATGAATGAATAAAAATATTTTAAAAGGAGAATACTATGTGTCGAAACTTGAGAAATGAAGCTAAAACAATGTGTATACAAGGAAATTTAAAGTGCTAAACAATTATTTTGGAAAAGCTGAAAATGTGTGAACTTATCCAAAAATATGCAAGAGAGAAACAAGCTAATGCAAAGCCATGAAAATAAACAATAAAGAATAAAGACGAAAACACACCAGAGAAAACAGACAAACCTCAGCCATTCACAGGGAGACACTGATTCGCCACATTTGTAAATAGCAGTCACAAGTAAAAAAGAAACATAACAAGCCAGGCAGTGGTGGCGCACGCATGTGATCCCAGCACTCAGGAGGCAGAGGCAGGTAGATCTCTGTGAGTTCGAGGCCAGCCTGGTCTACAGAGCTAGTCTAGGACAGGCTCCAAAAGCTACAGAGAAACCCTGTCTAGAAAAAAAAAAAAAAAAAAAAAAAACAAAAAAAAAAAAAAAAACAAAAAAAAACAGAAGAAGAAGAAGAAAGAAAGAAAGAAAGAAACATAACAAATTAAAGCACTAGAGACAAGTTGGGCAGCATTGGCAGGAGAATTGAAACACACTCAAGGCCAGCCTCAGCTACATTTTGGGTTCCATGTGGTGTTAGACCTTGTCTCAAAAAACATCCCCCAAGGGCTACAGAGATGCTGTACTGCTCTTGAAGAGGACCCAACTGAGGTTCCCAGTACACACTTTGGGTGGCTCAAACCTGGAACTCCAGGTCCAGGGAATTCCCTTCTTCTGGCTTCTCAGGCACTGTCACAACTGCAATACACTTGTAGAAACATAATGCACACTGTTAATAAAATAAATCAATTATGGCTGGGCGGTGGTGGCACATACCATTAAATCCCAGCACTCAGGAGGCACAGCCAGGCAGATCTCTGTGAATTCGAGGCCAGCCTGATCTACAGAGCCAGATCCAGGACAGGCACCAAAACTATACTGAGAAACCCTATCTCAGAAAAAAATTAATGAATTAATTAATTAAATACCCCCAAATTAGAAAGTAAACATAATTCCATATGCATCCATAAATTAATGGTCAATAGGAGAATATGGTATAAATACATAGAAGTTGTAGTTGGAGAGCTTCTCTCCAGCCCCTGCCAAGCCCTGTTAGTCCAACAACCCACTTGTAAAATAAACACACAGACATTTATATTATTTAAACTCCTTGGCCATTAGCTCAGCCCTACCTTTGTCTAGCTCTTACTCTTATATTTAGCCCATTTCTATTAATCTATACTTTGCCACGTGGCTCGTGGCTTACCAGTACCTTATCTCTTTCTTGTCATGGCAGTGGCTGGCAGCGTCTCTCCTGCCCCAGCCTTCCACTTTCCCAGAATTCTCTTCTCTCTTGTCCCACCTATACTTCCTGCCTGGCCACTGGCCAAACAGCATTTTATTTATACAGAGTGATATCCACAGCAAGAAGTTTTATTTCGTATATTTCAATTTTTAAATGACTTGACAAATTCCTAGGAAAATGCCTCCCAACACAATAATAGAAAATACAAATAGTCCTAAATTGAAGTTATAATTTAACTCCTCTGCCCAGTGAATCACTAGCCTCAGAAAATTTCATCCATTAAACATCCAACAAAGAATAGTTGCAACTGCAAAAGTCTGTTGGGCTGTAGCAGTTAGATCTGTCAACTTGACAGGATTTGGAGTCACCTAGGAGACACACCTATGGGCATGTTCGTGGTGATGCTTTCAGAGATTAACTGAGAAGGGAAAGCTACCTTCAAAGTGGTGACACCCTTCCAAGGAGCAACCCAGATATAGAGACCCGAGGAAAAGGCAGTGTTGCCTGCCTGTCCACCATCACTTCTTCCCAAGCCTATCAATGTCACCACTGCTGCTGCTTCTGCCACAGCCACCACCACCATCCTCTGCTGCCGTCTCCAGCTTCTTTGGCTTTCCAATGAAGGTTTCAATATCAGTGATTCTCTAGGGAGAGCAGGTCTTCAGTGACCAACTAGGACAGTTGAGGTACTCACCTTCAGGAACTGAGCAGCGATTGTGGACCTATCCTGGGTACATTTGGCCATTCTTGGACTATCTAGACCATCTTGTTAGAGGCATTCTCATAAATTCCCTTTTCTGTTTTTGTTTTTGTTTCTTCAAGACAGGGTCTCACTATGTAGCTCTAGCTGTTCTGAAACTCACTATGTAGACCAGGCTGGCCTCCAACTCAAAGATCCACCTGCTTCTGCCTCTTGAGTGTTGGGATTAAATGTGTGAGCCACCACACCCAGCTGTAAAATCTCTATTATTAAAAATGAATTTATTATTTATTATAGAGAAGTATCTTTAGATATTTACATCCCGTTAGTTCTGTTCCTCTAGAAAACCTTACTGTCCTAGTTGTCAATTTAACACATCCTAGAGTCACCTAAGGAGAGTCTCAATTTGGGGACTGCCTAGATCATACTGGACTGTGGACCTGTCTGTGGGGGGGTATCTTAATTGTTAGCTAATACAGGAGGGCTTAGTTCACTGTGGGAAGCACCATTCCCTAGGCAGGTGTGGTGCTGAGCTGTATAAAAACGCTAGCTAAGTACAATCCTGTTAGCAAGCCATCAAGAAGTGTTCCTCCATGGTTTCTGCTACGCTTCCATGGCTGTGAGTCAGTTCCTGTTGAATGGAAAGCTGTATGGAAGAGCTGGTAGGTCTGCCTTCAGGTCCCAGTCTTCAATTTCTTCCCTGAATGATGGATTGTGCCTGGAATTGTAAGACGAATAAATCTTTTCCTCCCCTAAATTGCTTTTGGTCATGGAGCTTGTCACAGCAACATAAATAGAACTGGAAGACTTGCCTAACACATCAGAGATCAGACAGTGAGGGACACTCCAGAGCAAACTGGAAAGGGCAGTGGAGCCTGACGTCCACCCCGACAAAGACAGAACAAGAAATGAAAGGCATGACCAATCTCACTCAGCCAATTGACCAACTCAAGCAACATGGAAAGAACTTATACCTCATGTCCAAGTTCACTCTTGAAACATAAGGCCAGCTTAATATGGGAAAGTAATGCTATTGACAGCATTAATAAGCTAAAGGAGGCACTCAGGAAGCATCTGTTAGCCTCTCTCTACGCTCTCTCCAAGTGTTTGAGGAAAGCCAACAGCCAGACTCTTGCCTGAAGCCAGAGCATTAGCTGTAGCTCTCCATCCATCCCAGGAGGAAAAACATGACCACGAAGATGCAAAACTCCATGCAGTATCATGCCCAGTTGATATACACAGCTCAGAAACAGCTGTGGGCTTCTTCCAGGAGCTGGCAAAGGAGTCAGGGCTGGAGGGCCCACGACTCTGGCAAGAAGGAAGTGTGGAGCATGAGCTGGCTGGCTGTTGGCCTTCCTCCTCAAGGCAGTTGGCCACTGTGACACACAGCTCAAGAAAAGAGCAGGACAGAAACAGCAGCAAAAGGCTGGATACTTAAGTCTCAACAATGTGAAAAAAATCAAAGATGGAGAGTTGGGAAGATGACTCAGTAAATAAAGTAATTGTCAAACAAGCATGGAGACTTAAGTTCAGATACCCAACACCCATATTAAAGCAGGGTGTGGTGGTATAGGACTGTGATCCCAGTGGTGAGAGGGTGGAAACAGCAGAGTCCTGCAGCTCCCTGCCTACCCCATCTCTCTGAATTGGTAAACTCCATGTTCATTGATAAATACTGTCCCAAAAGTGGGGAGTTAGATGGCTCAGTGGTTGAGAGCACTTGCTGTTCTTGCAGAGGACCCAGGTTCCACATGGTGGCTAAGGACGGTCTATAACCAGTCTATGGGTTTCTGCTACTTTCTTCTAGCATGTTGCCATTGCACTGCACACGATGATGTGTGTGCATATGTGCAAGCAAAAAAAAAATGGTAAGTATACAAAGTGAAAATAAATCTTGAAAAAGAATTAATAGAAATAAATGAGCAACTGAGGAAGACACTCAGCCCTCTGGCCATATGAACAAGCACACATGTGTATACTGCACAGGAGAAAGAAGGGGAAGAAGCAGGAAGGGAGGAAGGGAGGGGCGGGTACAAGGAGACTTCAGGGTGCACCCAGGAAAGCTCCGGAGAAATCCTGAAGAAGACAGCTAGGACTAAAGAGGGAGCCAGCCACAGCTGGGTCTTCGGGTCACAGATGTCAGCTTTGGAGAACCCTTCACTGCATGGAATCCATCCACTGTTACTGTAAACTTCTGAAAGGGGTTTTAAAACAGCGCTGCGTTTAGGAGCACAGCCCCAGCCAGAGCCTTGACACACTGTCATCCACAAGGTCTGACACCGAGTCAAATATTACTAGATCAGGAGGAAAATGAAATGAACAATAGAAAGAGGCCTGTGGGAACTCCAGATATTAAAGTCATCAGATGTAGTATCTTAGGATTTTGTCGGCGTGACAAGATACCTGAGGTAAACAGCTCAACAGAAGAGAAGATCTATGGCTGCTCATGTCTTCTGAGGTTTTAGTCCACCATCACTGGGCTCTGTAGCTTCTGGGCCCATGCACAGTGAGTAGGAATGTGCTGGGAGGCAGCTGCTTGCTCAGGAGTGGTCAGGAAGGGTTGGGGAGGAAAGGAGGAGGAGATGGATGTTTACAGAACACACACAGTGAATGGTGTCTTACCTCCTGGGGAGGAGGGGTGCTGTATCTTTCCTATCCAGTTATATCATGTGGCCTTTAAGTAATTCTGATCAAGATAATCAAGAAGAGAGGTGGCATTGATGAGCAATTTGAGAATAGAAATATATATATATAATTATACTCAAGTTGACAATATATTAGTTTAGGAGGGTGAGATGATTCAAGATTGAGCACAAAAGGAGAACAGACACAGCCAAGAGAGAAGTGGTGGTTCTGGAAGGTGAGTTGAGTGAGCAGGTGGAGAATCATGAATTCCAAACCAGGCTTAGCTGCATAGGCAGCTCCGTCTTGAAAATAACCTAATTAAATAAAGATATAAAAAGGTGTTAAGATTGGGAGCATAGCACTGTTACTTAACACAATACAGGAAGTTCTAGGAGGCCACAAGCAAGAAAAAAAGAAAAAACCACAGATGGAAATGGGAAATTATTGTCTTTATAGGAAACCAAGAGGAATTTGAAAAGAGTCTAAACTTAAACACGGCCAGAAAAGTCATACAAAATCAACACACATGAAAATCTAAGTCACAAATACAATTCCATTTACAAACAGGAAAGATACTTAGACATGAACTTAACAAAATATGTCAAGGGTTAATACAGAGCTGGAGCTGCAGGCAGTTGTGAGTCATGTGGGGCTTAGAATCGAGCCTGAGTCTCAGGAACACAAGTGCTCTTAACCACTGAGCTATCTCTCCAGCACTCTGGGCAGGTTTGGTGAGTCAGGTTTATTTCACAGTGCATATGGAAGAATACAGGTAATGGAAAGGCAGAACCTGGGTCCTATCATGGGTAAAACCATGTTGAAGAATAAAGTGCTGAGTCAAAGAGTGACTCAGATTGACGGCCAGAGCCGGAAGGTGGCCACCAAACCACCCTGCCCAGCCGACTGCTAAGGAGTACAGAAGCACTACTCCACAGAAGAGGGATGTTGCTCACAAAGGATGCTGCAGGGCTGGACACCCATGGGCCAGAGAACCAACTCACAAGAGGTGTCTTCTGACCTCCATACACATGCTATGGCATGTGCGCACACACACACACACACACACACACACACACACACACACATGCTATGGTATGTGTGCACATACACATACACACAAGATAAAAAAAATTTTTTTCAAAGGTCTGACTTTGATCTTAAGTTCACATCTTTGCCCCCCCCCAAATTAACTCACTGAAAAGATCACAGATTTAAGTGTAAAATTTAAAATTATAAAATGTTCAGGGAACAAATGTAGGAGATTATCTTCTAGCCCTTGGGCAGCTTCCTAGCTGATATCAAGATAATGAGGAAGGGAAAATTGATAAAACGGCCTTAATCACAATTAAAATGGTTACCCTTTGAACAATATTTTATCCAATTGGCACTTGGCCAGGTACCCAGCATATTCCATGAGCCTAAATGAATAAAAATAAATGTGTTGTTCTTCAGAAAACTTAACTAACATTCCATCTCACTGAGATCAAAGAAATGCCAGTGACTTTTTTTTTCAGTATTCACATATGATCATAAAATCAAGCCATTTGCAAAGTAAATACAGAGAAGAACCTGATTAACCTGAGGGAGGCCAGCTTCAAAGGATTAGGAGGGAAAGGGCCCATGATTAACCTAGATGCATCAGAGGCATCTCTCAAGCTCAGAGATGTACACAGGTAGCAGCTCTTCACCACACCCACTCAGTGTGCACAAGGCTTCAAGGCAAGATGCTGTAGAGTCACCATGATGTGTGGATGGTTTAACTGGCTTTCCACAGGAGCTGGAGATGGCTCAGTGGTTAAGAGCACAGGCTGCTTTTACAGAGGACCAGGGTTCAGTTCTCAGTACCCACTTGATGGTTCACAACCATCCATAACTCCAGTTCCAGGACATCTGATACCCTCATCTAGCCTCCATGGGCACCAGGCATGGATATGGTGCATATACATACATGCAGACAAATGCTCATATATCTAAAATAAAATAAATAAATCTAAATCAATTTTTTTTAAAAAAAAGAACATTCAGGGAAATTACTAGATTTCATGACTGCAGCATAATTGTTTCATACAAAACTGATAAACAAAAAAGTTACTTGAGGAGTGTGGCAGTGTATGCCCTTTAAGCACTCTGAGTGCAGAGACAGGCAGATCTCTGTGAGTTCAAGGTCAGCACAGTCCCCATAGAGAGTTCCAAGACAGCCAGGGCTACATAGTGAAACTCTGTCTCAAAAACCAACAAGCAACAACAAAAAGCAATTGCTTTCCTTTATACTAAGCAAAATTAAATAAAGATGGAAACAAAAAAAAAAAAAATTAAGGCTATAGCCGAGGATAGAATAAATAGTTATATAACAGTTCCTGGAGGAAATACAACAGAATATGCTTGGGGCATTTATGAAGAAAGTAATAAAAGGCATTTGATGCTATGTGGAGATATGGAGAGATTATTCTCAATACCCAAACCACACTCCACAGATGACTCCAACTTCCCCCATTCATGCTGTGGCCTGTAGTTTTATTATAAACTACACCTGGATGGCTTTGGTGTGACTGGGGCTTGACAATCCTGGCAAAGGCCAAGAAAAGCAAAGATTGTCCAAGGATCTCTAAGAAGCACCCTGGGGCCTTGACTGTAACTGCAGACAAGAGGATGCCCCAGTCTGTTGCATACCCAAGAATTCCAGCCAGTGAGCTGGGCAAGAGAAAGAGAAACATGCAAATGTAGAAACACACCTGTCGTTATTCAGTTGATGTGATTGTATATGTAGAAAAGGAGAAATTCCAAAGTTTTTGAATTCTATGAGATTGCTGAGTAAAGGCCAAAGGCAAAGCAAAAGCTAATTGGTTTTCTATGTAGTAGCAACAAATAGTCAAGAAGTCTTTTAAATAGAATTTAAATGGTACCAACTACTTAAGAAAAAAAGTCACTACAAAAATGTGTGGGAGCACTCCACTCAATGCCACAGAGCATTGCTGAGGGGAAACTGAGGACCTGAGCAAGTGGAGGTCAGTCCTCATTCATGGGTGGGAAGCCTTAATGTTGTAAACATATCAAAGCTTGGAGGTTGGGGGGTTAGCCTAGTCCACAGCTCTGCAAAAAAAAAAAAAAAAAAAAAAAAAAAGGAAAATGTATATTTTTTTCTCCCCAAGTTGATCTGTTTCATGTTACAACATGCTTCATAAGACTAGATTAACAGAATCTAAAGTACATATGGAAATGCAAAAGAGTCAGGAACACCAGCATCCTGAAGATACACACAGGAGTGGGATTCTGTCACCTGAGATAGAAATGTGTTAAGGGTCATGATGAGCAGATGGGCCCTGGTATCTCAGAAATTATATGCACACATGAACACACATACATATACACATGCATATACATGCACGCACATACATATACTCACATATATATGCACACACGGACACTCATGCATGTGCACACATGCACACATACATACATGCACACACGGACACTCATGCATGTGCACACATGCACACATACATACATGCACACACAGACACTCATGAATGTGCACACATGCACACATACATACATGCACACACACTCATACTCTCTCAGATACACACACTTTCATACATGCATACATACATTCATACTCTCTCAGATACACACACTCATACATGTGCACACATGCACACACATACTCAGATACACACTCATACATACACTTGGGTACACACACTCATATATATACACATGCACACACACATACTCAGATACACACATACTCATACATACACACAGGTACACACATGTACTCAGATACACACACTCATACATGTGCACACATGCACACACACATACTCAGATACACACACACTCATACATGTGCACACATGCACACACATACTCGGATACACACACACTTTCACACATGAACTCCATTTGTTATTTTCCCTGTCATTATGACAGAATATTGGAGAAGAAGCAGTTTCAGAGCAGAGGGGCCGATGTAGGCTCACAGTCTGAGACACGGTCCACCGTGCTAGGGACAGTGGTGGCTGGAGCTTGAAGCAGTTGGCCACAGCACATCTGCAGTCAGGAAGCAGATGCAGGTGGGAAGCAAGGCTGGGCTTCATGGCTCCACAGTGAGCCACTCCCCCGGAGGCTCCACCTCCTACAGGTTCCACAGCCTTCCAAAAGAGTCCCAATTCCTGAGACTAAGTTCAAACACATAAGCCTGTAGAGGCATTTCACACACACACACACACACACACACACACACACACACACGCAAACATTTACACACACACACTCACACACACATAGAGGCATGCACACATAGCAAGTCTTTCTCATGCACACACAAGTCATCAACTTTACAACAATGTTCTGCTGCTCAGTAGAGGAAATCTTTTCCAATACAATGGTGCTGTGTTGACTGACTGTCCCCTTCTTCATGCCCACACACAGAAATCCATTCAAAGTGGGTCCTAGTAGAACAAGAGATTAAAAACATGAAAACACTAGAATAAAAGATAAAATAGTTTCATAGCCTTTAAATAGCCTAAGACAGGCGCACGTGTGCGTACACACACACACACACACACACACACACACACACACATACACACACTAAAACATACATGCATCATACATACATACATACACAAAAATAACCACAAAGTTATTGATGTAGGGGGCTTTAGTCAAATTAAGACTTTCATTTGTCAAAAGAGTAGGAGGGCAAGAGATGGACAAAAAGACATTCCAAAGCATAGACCCCAAGGCACGGGCTCTACAGCACATAATGATCCCACAAGTCAATAAGGAAAGTGTAAATAGCTCAATTTTTTAATGGGCAAGAAACCAAACAGACACTAATCAACAGAAGACATGCATGTGGTCAGTTCACACAAAGGTATTCAGCTCTATCAGTCCAGGAAACACAAACCAAGGCCAAGAGAGCTATTCCTCCACAGCTGCCAGAGAGGCTAAAACTAAGCAGACAATACTAAGTGCTGACAGAAGGTTGGACGTCCCTTGTAGGGGTGTCTAATTTTTGAGCTTTTCTGAATCACATTGTCATCTATAAAGTTCACACTTGTGATCTGCACATCAAGTTACAAAAAAAATCACAAAAACCTTCATAATGTTTAGATAAAATAAGTTAATGATGTTGTGTTAGACTGCATTCATAGCTATCTGTGGCCCACAGGCCATGGGTTGGACACACCTAAACTTTCATGTTCTGCTGTACAGTGAAAGAAAATGATAATAATAACATATAGAAATGCGGGGAAACTCTTCAATAACGTGCTCCAAAATCCAGCAACTCTACTTAGAGGTGTGTACCCAACAGAAATCATGGGGCCACAAGAAGATGAGCAAGAATGCCTGTGGATACCATGTGCATATGAGTGCATACTGTATATGTGAAACCTGCCAACAACCTACATGGTGAACAGGCAACGTGTAGCGTTTAATCACAGCAGAGACCTGCACGCTTGTGAAAAACACAGATGAAGGAATCACATGATGGGCAAAGTGTATGTGGTGTATGTTTCTATCACACAAAACTTATAAGCAGGCTGAGGCAAAACCATCCCTTGAAAGACACAAGCTAGCCAAACTCTCACACAAGGAAAAGACAATCTAAACAAGCCTGTGTCTAGTAAGACCTGGCATCAGTAAGTACCAACCTTCTGGAAAAGAAGACATGAGGCCCTGAGGGGTTCTCTGGTGAATTCTACTGAAAGAAAAACGGCACTAACCCTCAACACACTCTTCCAGAAAAAACACAAGTGTGAGGACATCGCTGGTCCACTCTGGGGCCAACTGCCTTGATGTGATGGTTAATCTTGATTGTCCATATGGCAGTGTTTAAAATCATCATGGAAACACATCTCTGGGCATGTCTGCAAGGGATTTTCTGGATTGTGTTAGTTGAGATAGGAAGATCAACCGTAAGTGTGGGCAATAGCACTCAGTGGTCCTGGAGCATGGATTGAGTAAGGAGGAAACACGTTTGAGCGTCAGCATTTATCACTCTCTGCTTCTGGACTTCTAGTGCAATGTGATCACATGCCTCACACTCCTGCCACCATGCTTCCCCCACTGTGACAGACTGCACACCCCAACTGTGAGTCGAAATACACCCTCCCCTCCACTGCTTCTGCCAGGTTTTAGATATGGCGGTAAGAGAGGTAAATAATACATGTGGTGAATTTCACCTGTCAGCCTAACTAGACTACAGGGAAAGAGTTTGCGACAGATTTCCCAGATACTCTGCAGCGTGAGGGGACGCTTGGGAAACCGGCCTAAACCAACCTGTTCTCACCCAGCCCAGACCAGGTAGGGTCCTTGCAGGAGCTCGTGAACATACACAGCAAAAGTAACTACCTATATGGAGGTACTGTGAGCCCATGGATAGGACAGCTATGGAACATGACACCCCACCCCCAGCTTAGCTGTAGACTTAGCACCCTTCCTGACCAAACACATGTTGAGTGTGGTTGACAGCCATGCCCATTCTAACATGTATATGGAAAAGAAAGTGACCTTTTAAAAAGCTACACTAACCATAAGCTCGTGTGCTTCTGAAAAGGGGTGGAATAAGAGGAATCATGTTCTCCTCCATTAAGATGCGCTCACAGCTACAGTCATCAAGACAGTGGGGTGCAGCCTGTGTGGGGAACAAGTGTACCCCTGCAGGAATGAGCATTCGTGATATGAGCACGGCCATGTCAAAGACCCCAATACCTCAGACCTGTAGGAATGTCAAGGCCATCCCTGGGATAGGCTCAGGGGAACAGCAAGGGCTTTGCCTGATCTGGTTCCAGTGTTCACAGTGTGTGCAGAAATTATCAACCACAGCTTTCTCTTCCTGGATGGCTGTAGCCTGAGACTGTTCCCCTTGATAGACCCCTACGGAAGTTAGCTAAACCCCTCCTCCTTCAGCTGTGTATAATAAAGGGCTGAGTTCCCAGGCTGGGGTGTGTTTCCATCAGAACTCGTGGTCCACCTGACCCCAGCTTTCTCTGTGTGTGTCGGCTGTTTCTTCATTCCCTACCACCCAAGTCATGTCAACTCCATATCAGTGCAGGTCTCTGTGGCAGGCCAAGAGATAGATATGTGTCCTTGGGACAAAACAGAACCCAGAATTTGAGCCTCACAAACAAAACTTCAAACACACTTTGAGGGCCTGGGGAAGTGGCTTAGTTGGTGAAGTGCTTTCTTCAAATGTATGAGGACCCAAGTCTGACCCCTAGTGACACATAAAGGTCAGATGTGACTGCAAATACCTGTAATTCATGGCTAGGGAGGCAGAGACAGGAGGACTCCTGGAGCCTGCTGGACAACTAGACAACTAGTCTTGACAAACCAGTGAGTTCCAGGTTCAGCGAGAGACCCTGCCTCAAAAAAGTCAGGTAGAGAATCACTAAGGGGAGGCACTTGACATCAACCTCTGGACAACACAGAGAGACAGAGAGAACACCTGCAGTTTGAAGCAGGAAGCACAGTATTTGTAATTATTAATGTTGTACCCACGGGCACAACAGTGACCATATTAAGTATAAAATGTAAATTATAAGACTTTTAGAAGAAAAAAACTAAGAAATCTTCAGGACCTAGGTCACAGCTTTTAGATCTATCAGTTTAGATAAAGACAAGCTAGAGAGAATAAAAATACTGTTCTCTCTCTCTCTCTCTCTCTCTCTCTCTCTCTCTCTCTCTCTCTACACACACACACACACACACACACACACACACACACGAGGAAGCCAGAGGTTGACATCTGTCTTCCTCACTCACTCTCCATCTTATTTGCTGAGACAGGGTCTCTCTCTAAAGTTGGAGTTCACCGACTCAGCTAGATGGCTGGCCAGCAAGTCCCAGGGATCCTCTTGTCTCTGCATTCCCAGGACTAGAATGACAAACGTGGGTCATTCTACCTGATTTTTTGCAAGGGGATTGGAACTCGGGCCCTCACCCTTGCACAGCAGGCATTCTATCAGCTAAGTCATCTTCCCAGCCCGACAAATCACAAATTTTACAAAGGACAAGTATCCATAATACATAAAGAATTCTCAAAACTCAAATTAAAAAGCAATGCAATTATATAATAAGCAAGAGGCATGAGCAGACATTTTTCCAAAGGGGTTAGGCAGATGGTAAATAGACCATGAAAAGATGTCCAGTGTCACCAGCCAATAGGGAAGCACAGATTAAACCCACAGTGAGCTATCACAACAGGCAAATAAAATGAAAAATAAAGACCGAACCGAAGGCTGTCAAGGGTGACAGAAATTGCATAACTCATGCCCTGCTGGTGAGATGGTGAAAGCTATAACCACTCTGAAAAGCAGGCTGGCGGCTTTTTGTAAAACAAAACCCACAACAACATTCCCCAGCAATTGGACTCCTGGGCATTTAGACCAGAGACAGGAAAACACGTTCACTCAAAACTTAAATAAAAATGTTCCCGGCAGCGTCAGGTGTCATGTCTCTCCAAACAGGAACCAGGTGCCATTCAACAACTAACTATCCCACCATGGAAAACTGCAATGTTGAAAGGAGCCATAGATAGGCACGCTGTTTGGATGAGTCCCACGGGGACAGGACTGAGTGGAAAGAACGATTCTGAAGGTCATGACTGCAAGATGCCTTTATAGACTATCCCAGAAGAACAAGCCACAGAGACAGCCAGCAGAGGAGTGAAGACCAGGGCTGGGCAGAGCTGGGACTGGGGAGAAACGGAAGTTGTGGTGGCCAGAAAGGTCCCCCCACCACCAGACGTCACGTGGAGACAGACTCCCTGCAACTAGATGTTACCAATG
Organism: Onychomys torridus; assembly: GCF_903995425.1. Classification (NCBI taxonomy): domain Eukaryota; kingdom Metazoa; phylum Chordata; class Mammalia; order Rodentia; family Cricetidae; genus Onychomys; species Onychomys torridus. The sequence continues at coordinate 10,644,981 of NC_050446.1, read as the reverse complement.
TCAACACCGTGGTTGTGGTATCAATTCTGGTTCTAGAACTAGTCCCCACTGGTAGAGTGCATGGATCTCTGATCATTCCCTCTGGCTGCACACCAATCTAAAACTGATGGGCATCATATACCCCAGTGGCCTCTGGAACCACAGTCTCCACACCCAATCCTGTGTGGTTTCTGCAGCTGGGGAAGGCAGAAGCCTCGTGCGGTCTCTGCTTTTGTAAAATGTGCATCACTGAAAGCAGGGAGAGCGGCTGTGAAAGCACCGGGGCCCTGTGCTCTGTCAGTTTCGCTGCTAATATAAATTTGCTTGGCTGTGACAGACACAGGGCTGTTCTGGCAGAGAGGGAGAGAATAAGAGCCTGCCCTGCCTTTTCTGCCGGTGGAGTTAAATGCTCTCCGGGGCTGCCTGAGGCAGGAAGAAGGGCTGAGCTTCCGGGTAGGCTTCAATGTGACTTGGCTTTATTCCTTTCCAGCAGCTGGCCTGAGATGCCCTGTCTCCTGTCAGAGAGGGGAAGCACTCTGCACACTCCCCAGTGCTGGGGACTAAAAGGTGAAGAGTTTTGGGAAGGTTGAGGGTACAGGGACACGGCTGCTACAGCATGCAGGAACCTTGTGGGCCCAAGCACAGGCTACTCCTCATCTGCAAGAAGGGTGCCCAGGTGGAATCATGCTGGCGGGAGGGAGGCGGCAAGGTTAGGTCCTGCGATGCCTATGCAGCAAGAGGAAAGGCTTTTTCAGACATGAGCAATAGGGTCAGTTGGAGTTGATTAGGAAAAGTCAGAGCCCTCTTCTAGAGCTGAAGACAAAATGGCACAGCAGCTCAGTCTGCAAAGAGCTGAGTCCCTCAAAGAGCAACACAGAATTTCCATGCTTTCCAGCACACTGATCTGAGCATGCACCCGGGGAAAATAATGGCATCTGTCAACACTACAATCCCAGTGTTCACTGGGGCCATGTTCATAATAACCCAAAGGAGCTGGAAAGATGGCTCAGCTGTCTCTTGCCCCTCGTGCAGAACACTGGATTTGGTTCCCAGTACCCAAGTTAGATGGTTCACAACCATCTATCACTTAATTCCAGGTGTACAGACACCTTCTTTTGTCTCTATGGGTACCGCACGAGCATAGTGCAATTCAGACATGCAGGCAAACATACACCCACAAATACAATTTAAAATAATCATAATAACCACCCAAGAAGGAACACAGCTAGTGTATTCCCACAGGTAGACAGGTAAGCAAAGGTAGCCTCCACACACAGGAGGAGAAAGTGTGAGC